>NC_056732.1:1427150141-1427197417 GCF_019279795.1 Protopterus annectens | reverse complement strand
TCTATGGGACAGACTTACAGATATAAGGACAAGACGGGAGGGAAGGGGGAAGGAATGCTGGTATAGTTAATTCTGAAGGTTTAGTCTGCCCTTGATCTAGTTAGTCTTCTGGTACTGATTTCTGCTTTTCAGGATAGAAACTGTGTAATAAACTCCTGGATAAGCTAAGAAAAGTATCCTTATGAGCAGATAAAATGTCTTTGGATGAGCATCCTGGAAGAAGACCAACTGGGAAGTGGCACTTCATCCTAAATAAGATGACCATTCCACTGAAAAATCAGAGAAGAAACACCCTAACCCAAAGAAGATGGCTCTCTCATGCCTGGATTGGACATTGGAACAGCTGCAGAGGACGTGGCTAACCTCTGGTCCATGGTAACGGAAGGAACTACTCCGGAGGAACCCAGAGAAGCCAATGAATGGTCTGAGGAACAATGAATGGCCACTGCAGTGTCAACCACCAGTGGCTGAAGCATTGTCCGAGCCCATGGTATACACAAGGGCTCCTATTCTGTTTCCTTTTCTTCGTTTTGGTACAGTGGAAAAAGAATAGCAAGACATATGTAAGAATCCATGCTGTAGCCAAGGAAGTAGCTTGGTTACCAGTAAGCACTGCTCAAAAGAGTCAGTCTGAAGGTAAGTTGTCAAGTAAGTGTTCAAAAACAACACACACACTTACACTTCCCCATACAGTCCCTCAAAATGTAAAAGCAAAGCTCAAGCAGTAGACCAAAACTCTGTCAAAACTCTGAAGTCATTTTCACAAAAATTGCGCAGACAGGAAACAAGAAATATAAGTTGTCATGAAGTGTAAACATGCAACAACCATAAAATACATTTCTAGATACTTAAATATGATACCTTCAAGCAAAATGTCTCAAGCAGTAAAATAATGAAAGTTGTGTCAAAGTGTACACAAGCATCAAAACACTCAGTATTTGAAGTACATAAAAACACTTCCCAAATTTAAAATAATCATACTTCCATTAAAATGTCTCAAATGTAGTACATTTTTCTCACATAAACAGCCTCAGGATTCAGTAATAAGCCCAATTCTAATAATAGCAGTTTCTGACAAGAAACTTCTGATATTAATAAAACTGCCAGTATTGTACAGAAAGGTTTCCCCTATGGGGACTTATCTGCCAGAAATAAAGCCTATAGCCAACTGCTGTGCCTGTGAAGCCTCACATCTGCTTTTCCTCAATGTGGAAAAAGGTACTGATTATCTCTTCACCCTGGCTGCTGTCCTCTAGGCTGTTCAATCAACAGTCAGAGTGAAGGTGTGGGTGGAAGCCACAATTTTGCGAAGCTGGCTGGTTGTTGTTTTCTTGGTTAGACCAGATGGTTTTTGTTGTGATGGTGACTATTTTTGCTTCACGCTATTCAATTCATGTTTCTTCCTTCAAAGCTTAATTTTCAGTTTGTGTAGTTTATGGTTTCACTTTCTTCAAGAGATTATTTTTAAGTTTATTAGACATCTTTTATTACTCTTAATCAAGTAATGTACTTATTTTTTGAGTTTTTAATGTTTTATTACCGTAAAGCAATTTTGATTTCTGCCAGTCTTGATTCCTATTTTGTTATATTTATTTTTATTACTATTTTTATGCACACTTAGTAATGTATTTGAGTTGGGCATGTGCAATTCTGTTGTATGACTTTTTAATGAATTACTATTTGTTCTGTGTGTGTATACTTCTGTGTTTGACATTTTCCCTACTAAATGACTTTTCAAGATGGTTGCAGTTTGTTTGATTCTGAAGTCTGTGAGAGAGTAGGGATGTGTGAATGAGTATGATGTCCAAGTGGACTGCACTTTGACTGGTTAGTTTTCCTTGTCCATTTTATAAAATTGAAAACTTGCACCAAGAGCTGGTTAATTCTTTAAATTGTATTTCTAATCCTTTTTCAGCAGATTGCACTGTGTGTGTCAGTAGTGGTGGAAAATGCAAGACAAGTTATCAAGCTTTTAAAACAGAAGCACAAAATACAGTGAGATTAACAACAGCCAAGTTTAAACTATGTGATTATTGACAGACCAATACTAATAATTATGCATTTAGTCTTTAAATTGCCACTGTATTTAACTGTTGAATCCCTGAAGAATACGGTTATTTCTTTAAACTAAAATGTGCAACTTACCACATACCGCATGACAGCTTAGAAGTGTGCTCTGATGGAACTTAAGATAAAACTGAAACAGCTTGCTGTGGGGCAGCAAGTTTTACAGAAATTAATTCAAACTACTTTGAAAAAATATAATGTTTAACTACAGAGATGGAGAAGACATGATTTGAGGAAAAACTGTCAGTGAACCAAACTGCCTGCACCATAGCCACATAAGAAAGTAAAGTGAATTCTGTAAGACTGCTATGCGTAAACGACATAAATTTGCCTACAGAAAATAAGAATCTGTCGATTCATGCAAAAATAAATTCCTGCATGGATCTAATATAAACAGAAGTATAGGAAACTGAATCTGAGAAAGTGAAGTTTTGTACAAAGCTGTAAGTCAGACTGACAGGCCAGCAGAAATATGTGGCATTTCCAACATGGGAAAAATGACTGAATTTGAGAACATTCAGTTCAAAATGTTGACTTTATGAGTAATTACTGTGGGACCGAAGCCCAAGGGCATAGTCCTATGATTATGTATGGCAGAAAATCTAAATCAAGAGCAGAGACTAGCCCTGCAGAAGTCTAGAAGCATATACAGTTTGTTTGTGAGCAGCAGCTCTGTAACTATGTAACACAAAATGTGAGCCAAGACTAGTAACTGACTTTACGTTTTGAAAGTGTAATGTAAAAATTTGCTGATTAAAAAGTTGATAAAATTAGAACAGATTATCTGTGCTGCAAGGGTCAAAAACAAACAGTTAGTAATCTTGAAGTCTGACTGTGTATCTGATGTACCAGTCAAGCAAAAGAAAGTTATTAATACAGAAATTCTAATTATATACTGGTATATCACAAAAAAACATTTTTTTGAAGAGCCACTGGGACAAGTTTTCCTCAAGCCATTGAAATAAAAAAAAGTAGGTAAATGTGTCTCATGTTCATATCAACCTTAAGGAAATGGTATCTATGTAAATCAAACTGTGAAAACACAAGTTTAAAGACTGCAAGCCCAGCCACTGATGCAGCAGTTATTGAAACAGAAGGACAAATACATACAGTGATAAAACTGTCTAGAAATGAAATTCGAGGGAATATGTCCCCACAATTTGAGTTTAATGTACACCTAAGCAGAAGTACCAGGAAGTATGTATGTTATACACACGGTAATGTACAGCCAAAATGTACTATTAAACCCATCTCAAACTGTAATGAGAAACAAGTATTTACTTAGTTTTGGGCTCACTGCCTGAACAAAAAGTGCTGTAAAAAGGGTTGTGTAGAGAGGTGATAGTATTAAATGAAGAGTCTGTAAGCCCAAATGTATAACAGTAGTTTTAATGATAGACACCTAATTGTTAATTTTCAAGTTATTCAAAAACATGAATTATGGCAATATGAATTACAGTGGGAAATCCAGTACTGGCATGCAGCTGTTAGAGAATAATACATATGAATACAAAAACTGCCAAATCTGAAAAATACTCTAACTTTTTAACATTATCTTCCTTCAAATGGGAACAGGATGATTGGATGGCTATTCACAAATTCACCCCACGCTTAACTGGCCTAGCCCTCCTTGAAAAGGAGCTACAGATTGTACTGTCAAGGTGTAAATGTTGGCTACACTCAGTTGTCTTGTATTTTCTATGAATCCTATGGCACAGTGCCTAAAATGTTTCTGGCATTGACAAAGTACATGGAAATAGATCACAAGTGATAAACTAAAGTACTGGCTCCCGTCAAAATCAAATGTTGCTGTTTCAGCAATAAGCTATTTTCAGTCTTTGGCATTCACAGCAAATTGACAAAGACAACGGACAAAGATATTAAAATAATGGCAGAAAAAATTAGCAGAATTTAAAGCCGATAATCACAGTGGTTTAATAAAAACCAAACACAGTGATAGTGAAATAAAGAACAGAAGAGTGTGCAGTTCTTCAAATAAAGAAACTACAGAATATTTTTCTAAGGCAGAGCAAAATGTAAATGCTATCTTTCTACTATGTGATGCAAAATGGCTCATTACAAGTTGAGTCAAGTCCTACAGGCAGGGCCTATCAAACAGCTAAGGGTCTAATAAAATACCTTAAGTTAAATGTAGAAACTAGAATACTGCATGCAATAAACCCATAGAACTTGTGCCTGAAACAGACTGCTTAACCGAGTGCAGAACAGATCAGCTCAATTACCATGACACAGAGGTGCATCTCAACATTGGCACAGAGAAGGGAGCTTTCCCTGAGACAGAGGTAGAGATGAAATTAGCAATTCCTAAAAAGGAGAAGGCAGGACACTTCCAGAGATGAATACAGAGAAGACAGCATTCTGTAGAAAACAGGCAGGGAAGGAAATGATCCTTTTGAATCCAAGGACAGAAAAGGAGGAAACAGTATTCTCTAAGAAGGTGGAGAAGATGCTGCCAGAGGGTAAAACACAGGAGGAAGAAACAACCCCCCACCTCCGATGACAATTATGCTATAACAGAATGAGAAAAGAGGAAACCATGTCCCTAAAAAGGATGCAAAAGAGCTTCCAGAGACTGATATAGCTAAACAGGGGATGGTATTCATAAGGGAACTTAACAATATACAAATAACCTAATTCATCAATTGAAAATATTTGTGTGTTGAATCAATTGACAGAACCTGACATAAGTTACCAAAAATACTTAAGTGAAGTAAGAGCTACTGAATTCCACTTGCATGATGAAAACTTCAATATAGTCAGACAGTTTTATACTCTGCTAAACTGGAAATGTAAAGGATGATTACAACATAAGGGAATATCTTTAAAAGCCACTTCTGAAAATTAAGATAAAAATACAGATTACTAAAGCTAGCTGCAGACAGGAAGAAAATGATACCTTTGGATTGTAAGACAGAAGAGGATGAAACAGTACTCCCTAAGAAGGTGGAGAAGATGCTGCCATATGACTAGAACAAATTCAATTTTATGTTCCAGTCACAAACCTTTCAGTAACCAAGGTGAAGTGCCCCCACCACCCAGAAATGAAACAGTTTTCGATTCTGAAAAGAAACCATTCCTGAAGTCTGATATTCTCATTATAGTTGTTGTAATGCTTAAGAATATAATAAAAGAAAATTGGGTTCACGCCACAGATGGATAAATCCTGACTGGGATACAGATGATCTGTGATCAGCTTGTGACTTGGGCAATGGAGAAGCTGACCATGGAGGGTGGTAACCAGCTATTGACAGTAGGAGTGAAACTGCCTGATCCACAGTGCTGGGACTCTTGGGAGAAGCCAGATGATGGCACCAGGAGTACAGAGTCAGTTAGACTGTGCTGCAGCTGAAGTGAAATACGGGTGGAAACATGCACCCAAAACTGCCCAGCACAACAGCACTGCTTTGATGAAATGTATGGCAAACAGCTGTGGTGTACTAGTGAATAAAGACAAGTATACCAAAAACTCTCCACAAAACTACAGTTGATGGTGGACCCAAGGAGAAGGTAACTTAATGTCATTAGATTTGTATATCAAAAAGAATAAAAACAGAAATAAAGAATGTAGTGCAAGAACAAAAAAAAAAAAAGTGCAGATATTCATTGAGCAGCCTACAACAGAACACTGCTGACAGCTGCCTTAATGGAAGAAACTGCTTGTTTAATAAATTACAAATGGATCGAACAGCTGCTACATTTTGGAAGAAAAGAAAGTTCTAGTAGCAGAATTATGTAACAGCCCTTCTTGAAGAAACTCCAAAAAATGGAAGACATGTCAGACAAGGGATAGTAAACTGTCCCCCTCCAACATCCAAGTGATGTTTAACACTTGTTTAGCATTTCAGGACTAAGAGGCAGGGTCTGGGGATGTAGTACATTGGAGCACTGTCCCTTTTAAGTTCTACTGATGGGGGCTGTGCTACCTGAAATAAAAGCCACAGAATTCAACTGTAGAACACAGTAATCATCACAGTGAGACGCAACCACAAAATTAGCAGGAAATAGTGTAGAGAAAAGCAGTCAATTGGTAAAAGTGCGGCTTTGAGGCTGCAGGGTATTGAGTTAAATGAGGGTCAGTTATGCATCTGTGGGCTGGTATTTCAAACATGATTGAACATGTAAATTGACATTTTCTGGCCTTTAAAAGGAAAAATTTAAAATATTCCTTCTAAGACCAATACATCCTAAGGCTTTGAGTTAAACTTCTTGAAAAGATCCGAATTTTAAAAACTGAAGCCTTGCAGCCATGTTTTCACATGGTATACACCTACGTGTATGACACTGCTGTTTTAAGAAGCCTTTTCATGAGGAGGAAACCCTTACAGCTCAGCTTCTCCAAAATCGCACTGCAGGCGCACCTTAGCTATTGATATCTAAAATATGCCACAAGAGGCATACTCTAAAATGCCCTGTTATCTCCCCAAACACTACACTAGATATCCCTGGCTGCTGTGCGTTCCTGACTTTGGCGTTTCTCAGTAAAACCCCTCTGACCACCTGTAGATCTGGGTTTTTGCATCCCAACCACAACTCCTATTCTCCTCTCCTAGTTTAAGGAACAAACGCTGTGGAGCCTACAAGTGGAAAGAGAACAAACAGTAAAACCCCTCTGACCACCTGTAGATCTGGGTTTTGCATCCCAACCACAACTCCTATTCTCCTCTCCTAGTTTAAGGAACAAACGCTGTGGAGCCTACAAGTGGAAAGAGAACAAACAGTAAAACCCCTCTGACCACCTGTAGATCTGGGTTTTTGCATCCCAACCACAACTCCTATTCTCCTCTCCTAGTTTAAGGAACAAACGCTGTGGAGCCTACAAGTGGAAAGAGAACAAACAGTAAAACCCCTCTGACCACCTGTAGATCTGGGTTTTTGCATCCCAACCACAACTCCTATTCTCCTCTCCTAGTTTAAGGAACAAACGCTGTGGAGCCTACAAGTGGAAAGAGAACAAATAAAACCCCTCTGACCACCTGTAGATCTGGGTTTTTGCATCCCAACCACAACTCCTATTCTCCTCTCCTAGTTTAAGGAACAAACGCTGTGGAGCCTACAAGTGGAAAGAGAACAAACAGTAAAACCCCTCTGACCACCTGTAGATCTGGGTTTTTGCATCCCAACCACAACTCCTATTCTCCTCTCCTAGTTTAAGGAACAAACGCTGTGGAGCCTACAAGTGGAAAGAGAACAAACAGTAAAACCCCTCTGACCACCTGTAGATCTGGGTTGTTGCATCCCAACCACAACTCCTATTCTCCTCTCCTAGTTTAAGGAACAAACGCTGTGGAGCCTACAAGTGGAAAGAGAACAAACAGTAAAACCCCTCTGACCACCTGTAGATCTGGGTTTTGCATCCCAACCACAACTCCTATTCTCCTCTCCTAGTTTAAGGAACAAACGCTGTGGAGCCTACAAGTGGAAAGAGAACAAACAGTAAAACCCCTCTGACCACCTGTAGATCTGGGTTTTGCATCCCAACCACAATTCCTATTCTCCTCTCCTAGTTTAAGGAACAAACGCTGTGGAGCCTACAAGTGGAAAGAGAACAAACAGTAAAACCCCTCTGACCACCTGTAGATCTGGGTTTTGCATCCCAACCACAACTCCTATTCTCCTCTCCTAGTTTAAGGAACAAACGCTGTGGAGCCTACAAGTGGAAAGAGAACAAACAGTATAACCCCTCTGACCACCTGTAGATCTGGGTTTTGCATCCCAACCACAACTCCTATTCTCCTCTCCTAGTTTAAGGAACAAACGCTGTGGAGCCTACAAGTGGAAAGAGAACAAACAGTATAACCCCTCTGACCACCTGTAGATCTGGGTTTTTGCATCCCAACCACAACTCCTATTCTCCTCTCCTAGTTTAAGGAACAAACGCTGTGGAGCCTACAAGTGGAAAGAGAACAAATAAAACCCCTCTGACCACCTGTAGATCTGGGTTTTTGCATCCCAACCACAACTCCTATTCTCCTCTCCTAGTTTAAGGAACAAACGCTGTGGAGCCTACAAGTGGAAAGAGAACAAAGTATGTCCTAGAGCTCCTGCTTGTCTTAATCTTTTTGTATCTAGCACTCCCAGTGAATTTGTAAAACTCAAAGTCAGCACTGCCAGTAGCCAGCAACTAACCCCCCCTCCTCCTCCTCTCCTCCAACATATCCTATACTTCCCTATAATATCCCTAGCTACTTGTTTAAACCACATGCCCTGTAAGTAGCAATTATTGTGATAGCTGCTGCAGTCATTAAGGTGGCCCTTTCTACTAGCGTTTTCCTCTGGATATTGCCTCTACCTAACCAACTCTCTATCACACCTACAGTTTGCCCCTTCTGCTCCACTTTTCTCTTTCTACTTGCTCTGATACTTCTAGCTTCTACTTGCTCCTATCTCTTATCACTATATCTATCTATATCCCCTTGCATTACTTACCTTCTTTCTGAACACTTCACTGATTGTTTTTCACCTGGACCTCTTCTTCTTTGGCTCTTCTCTGCTCTTTATTAACTCCGGTCCTAGCTGTAACCTTTGCTTAAGCACTGTTACCTTTTTACTCCACTCTTCACCTTTTGCTATTATTGCCCACTACTTTTCCCTATCTATATCCCTACACCCTTGTAATACTCACTATCATTAACTCCCCCTCCAACAATCTTTTTCCCTCACCAGAGTGATACTATTGTTACCCTTTCCGTTTTTCTGCCTGCCCCTACTTACTATCATTAGTTCCACCTCCAATATTCTTACTCCCCCTCCTGTCTGATACCATCGGTACCTTTCCGTCTTCCTGCCCGCCCCTACTCCTCCCCTCTCCCATCCAATCCCACTTCCTCTCATAACCCATAAGTACACCTGCCCTGCTTCGCCACTTCTCTACACTAGATATCCCTGGCTGCTGTGCGTTCCTGACTTTGGCGTTTCTGTAAGTAGTGTGTATTTGCTTCTACTTACTGTTGCATTTCTACTGTGTTTTTAATATATGGCATTTCTCTGGTGATTGCGCTACTCATTTTGATGTTAAATATGTATTACTGTGCATTAGACTGCTAGGTTATATCAGTATTATTTGTGTATTATATACTAAAGATGATCGTAAGGCTAGTACTGTGACTGTATGCTTTTTTCTGAACAACGCTTAACTCTGTATGCTCCAGGTTACATTACGGAGTTCTTGACAGGGAATTAAGTAGATATCTCTGCCTTTTAGCGCCCTAATGTTCTCCCTTACCCAGACGTTGATATTGTAGTCTCTAGACTCCTTAACAGCTAACCTGCTCTTTACCTTGAACAGAAGTGGTAGCGCACGTTGTTTGAGTGTGTTCCTTTGCTCAGATACCACTTGGAATTGTAGTCGCTAGTCGCAATTATCAGGAACTGGTTCTTTACTTTGTGAAATTGTAGAAGCGCGCGTTTTTGTAGCGTGTCTTCAGGTGCAGTGCCTTATTTGCGAGCCCTGACAATCATTTTGGGTTTTTGCAATTATTAGTGAACTGGTTCTTTACTTTGTGAAATTGTAGAAGCGCGCGTTTATTGTAGCGTGTCTTCAAGTGCAGTGCCTTATTTGCGAGCCCTGATAATCATTTTGGGTTTTCCACAACATTGATTAACCTCGATAATTAGGGTTTGTTGCGGAGTCTTTGTAAACCATCTCAGTAACATCGCTGTGCTACGCATTGAGTTACAAACACCCCTTTGCAGCATTTTTAAACACCTTAATATGCTGTGTAAACAGCGTGTTTCTCTACCTGTGAGCCTTAGATAATGCTTTAGAACCGTAATCTCCCTTGAGACCTTTGCTCCCTTTACAGTAAATGGTACTATCACCTTGTTCTAATTTTAAAATGATGCTATATGCCATAACTGCACCTTACAACTTAGCTTAGAGCTCACATCCTCTGGTGTTAACCACCGACTATACAAGTCTGCATTCAGACAGTCATTCATACTTCAATGCGAGGTGCTAGAACATGCTCTTTCTAGCTAAACTACACTCGTATTGTACTTTAGACCCCCTTCCATTATATAGTGAAACTTACCCCGCTTTGGGAAGCTTACCTTCCGCCTATAATAAAAGAACTCAGCGGTTTCTATATCATTGGTGATGTAATTCAGGGATTATATATAACCATAAATTTAACTGAACATAGGTCATACAGAGGCTTATCACTACCCCACATATTAGACTAGGTTAGTGCTCAATATAATAATTTTAATCTTGTTTCACTGCCTATTGACTTTTTATCTGGTATTCTAGTATAACTTGAATGTACTTAGCCTTGCTCTTTATGTTGTATCTTTGCTTACATGACACTCTCTAATCTGTTTATATTTGCTATATGCATTTTGAATTGATCCCCTAGACAATACAAATGTTTTATCTGCTTTTTGCCTGAACTAACTTCAACTAATACTGTTGCTGAACTTGAAGCTTTTATACATGAGAATGTTAAGTGTATTTTACTGTAATGTTTCTGCCTGAACCAACTTCTATTTGAACTATTGCTGAACTTTGCTTTTTTACATGAAAATGCTACGTGAGTTTTATAGTTGTGCCTTCTGAAGACTGTGTATGTTCTTTATCTAAAGTATTTCCTTTCTTCCTCATTTTCCTAGCAGTATAACCCCTCTGACCACCTGTAGATCTGGGTTTTTGCATCCCAACCACAACTCCTATTCTCCTCTCCTAGTTTAAGGAACAAACGCTGTGGAGCCTACAAGTGGAAAGAGAACAAAGTATGTCCTAGAGCTCCTGCTTGTCTTAATCTTTTGTATCTAGCACTCCCAGTGAATTTGTAAAACTCAAAGTCAGCACTGCCAGTAGCCAGCAACAAACCCCCAACCTCCTCCTCTCCTCCAACATATCCTATACTTCCCTATAATATCCCTAGCTACTTGTTTAAACCACATGCCCTGTAAGTAGCAATTATTGTGATAGCTGCTGCAGTCATTAAGGTGGCCCTTTCTACTAGCGTTTTCCTCTGGATATTGCCTCTACCTAACCAACTCTCTATCACACCTACAGTTTGCCCCTTCTGCTCCACTTTTCTCTTTCTACTTGCTCTGATACTTCTAGCTTCTACTTGCTCCTATCTCTTATCACCATATCTATCTATATCCCCTTGCATTACTTACCTTCTTTCTGAACACTTCACTGATTGTTTTTCACCTGGACCTCTTCTTCTTTGGCTCTTCTCTGCTCTTTATTAACTCCGGTCCTAGCTGTAACCTTTGCTTAAGCACTGTTACCTTTTTACTCCACTCTTCACCTTTTGCTATTATTGCCCACTACTTTTTCCTATCTATATCCCTACACCCTTGTAATACTCACTATCATTAACTCCCCCTCCAATAATCTTTTTCCCTCTCCAGACCGATACTATTGTTACCCTTCGTTTTCTGCCTGCCCCTACTTACTATCATTAGCTCCACCTCCAATATTCTTATTCCCCCTCTTGACCGATACTATCGCTATCTTTCCGTTTTCCTGCCTGCTCCCTACTCCTCCCCTCCCCGATCCAATCCCACTTCCTCTCATAACCCATAAGTACACCTGCCCTGCTTCGCGCCACTTCTCTACACTAGATATCCCTGGCTGCTGTGCGTTCCTGCCTTTGGCGTTCCTGTAAGTAGTGTGTATTTGCTTCTACTTACTGTTGCATTTCTACTGTGTTTTTAATATATGGCATTTCTCTGGTGATTGCGCTACTCATTTTGATGTTAAATATGTATTACTGTGCATTAGACTGCTAGGTTATATCAGTATTATTTGTGTATTATATACTAAAGATGATCGTAAGGCTCGTACTGTGACTGTATGCTTTTTCTGAACAACGCTTAACTCTGTATGCTCCAGGTTACATTACGGAGTTCTTGACAGGAATTAAGTAGATATCTCTGCCTTTTTAGCCCTAATGTTCTCCCTTACCCAGACGTTGATATTGTAGTCTCTAGACTCCTTAACAGCTAACCTGCTCTTTACCTTGAACAGAAGTGGTAGCGCACGTTGTTTGAGTGTGTTCCTTTGCTCAGATACCACTTGGAATTGTAGTCGCTAGTCGCAATTATCAGGAACTGGTTCTTTACTTTGTGAAATTGTAGAAGCGTTTTTGTAGCGTGTCTTCAGGTGCAGTGCCTTATTTGCGAGCCCTGACAATCATTTTGGGTTTTTGCAATTATTAGTGAACTGGTTCTTTACTTTGTGAAATTGTAGAAGCGCGTTTTGTAGCGTGTCTTCAAGTGCAGTTCCTTATTTGCGAGCCCTGATAATCATTTTGGGTTTTCCACAACATTGATTAACCTCGATAATTAGGGTTTGTTGCGGAGTCTTTGTAAACCATCTCAGTAACATCGCTGTGCTACGCATTGAGTTACAAACACCCCTTTGCAGCATTTTTAAACACCTTAATATGCTGTGTAAACAGCGTGTTTCTCTACCTGTGAGCCTTAGATAATGCTTTAGAACCGTAATCTCCTTGAGACCTTTGCTCCTTTACAGTAAATGGTACTATCACCTTGTTCTAATTTTAAAATGATGCTATATGCGCCATAACTGCACCTTACAACTTAGCTTAGAGCTCACATCCTCTGGTGTTAACCACCGACTATACAAGTCTGCATTCAGACAGTCATTCATACTTCAATGCGAGGTGCTAGAACATGCTCTTTCTAGCTAAACTACACTCAGTATTGTACTTTAGACCCCCTTCCATTATATAGTGAAACTTACCCCGCTTTGGGAAGCTTACCTTCCGCCTATAATAAAAGAACTCAGCGGTTTCTATATCATTGGTGATGTAATTCAGGGATTATATATAACCATAAATTTAACTGAACATAGGTCATACAGAGGCTTATCACTACCCCACATATTAGACTAGGTTAGTGCTCAATATAATAATTTTAATCTTGTTTCACTGCCTATTGACTTTTTATCTGGTATTCTAGTATAACTTGAATGTACTTAGCCTTGCTCTTTATGTTGTATCTTTGCTTACATGACACTCTCTAATCTGTTTATATTTGCTATATGCATTTTGAATTGATCCCCTAGACAATACAAATGTTTTATCTGCTTTTTGCCTGAACTAACTTCAACTAATACTGTTGCTGAACTTGAAGCTTTTATACATGAGAATGTTAAGTGTATTTTACTGTAATGTTTCTGCCTGAACCAACTTCTATTTGAACTATTGCTGAACTTTGCTTTTTTACATGAAAATGCTACGTGAGTTTTATAGTTGTGCCTTCTGAAGACTGTGTATGTTCTTTATCTAAAGTATTTCCTTTCTTCCTCATTTTCCTAGCAGTATAACCCCTCTGACCACCTGTAGATCTGGGTTTTTGCATCCCAACCACAACTCCTATTCTCCTCTCCTAGTTTAAGGAACAAACGCTGTGGAGCCTACAAGTGGAAAGAGAACAAAGTATGTCCTAGAGCTCCTGCTTGTCTTAATCTTTTTGTATCTAGCACTCCCAGTGAATTTGTAAAACTCAAAGTCAGCACTGCCAGTAGCCAGCAACTAACCCCCCCTCCTCCTCCTCTCCTCCAACATATCCTATACTTCCCTATAATATCCCTAGCTACTTGTTTAAACCACATGCCCTGTAAGTAGCAATTATTGTGATAGCTGCTGCAGTCATTAAGGTGGCCCTTTCTACTAGCGTTTTTCCTCTGGATATTGCCTCTACCTAACCAACTCTCTATCACACCTACAGTTTGCCCCTTCTGCTCCACTTTTCTCTTTCTACTTGCTCTGATACTTCTAGCTTCTACTTGCTCCTATCTCTTATCACCATATCTATCTATATCCCCTTGCATTACTTACCTTCTTTCTGAACACTTCACTGATTGTTTTTCACCTGGACCTCTTCTTCTTTGGTTCTTCTCTGCTCTTTATTAACTCCGGTCCTAGCTGTAACCTTTGCTTAAGTACTGTTACCTTTTTACTCCACTCTTCACCTTTTGCTATTATTGCCCACTACTTTTCCCTATCTATATCCCTACACCCTTGTAATACTCACTATCATTAACTCCCCCTCCAACAATCTCTTTCCCTCACCAGAGTGATACTATTCTTACCCTTTCGTTTTTTCTGGCTGCCCCTACTTACTATCATTAGCTCCACCTCCAATATTCTTATTCCCCTCCTGACCGATACTATCGCTATCTTTCCGTTTTCCTGCCTGCCCCTACTCCTCCCCTCTCCCATCCAATCCCACTTCCTCTCATAACCCATAAGTACACCTGCCCTGCTTCGCCACTTCTCTACACTAGATATCCCTGGCTGCTGTGCTTCCTGCCTTTGGCGTTCCTGTAAGTAGTGTGTATTTGCTTCTACTTACTGTTGCATTTCTACTGTGTTTTTAATATATGGCATTTCTCTGGTGATTGCGCTACTCATTTTGATGTTAAATATGTATTACTGTGCATTAGACTGCTAGGTTATATCAGTATTATTTGAGTATTATATACTAAAGATGATCGTAAGGCTCGTACTGTGACTGTATGTTTTTTTCTGAACAACACTTAACTCTGTATGCTCCAGGTTACATTACGGAGTTCTTGACAGGGAATTAAGTAGATATCTCTGCCTTTTAGCGCCCTAATGTTCTCCCTTACCCAGACGTTGATATTGTAGTCTCTAGACTCCTTAACAGCTAACCTGCTCTTTACCTTGAACAGAAGTGGTAGCGCACGTTGTTTGAGTGTGTTCCTTTGCTCAGATACCACTTGGAATTGTAGTCGCTAGTCGCAATTATCAGGAACTGGTTCTTTACTTTGTGAAATTGTAGAAGCGCGCATTTTTGTAGCGTGTCTTCAGGTGCAGTGCCTTATTTGCGAGCCCTGACAATCATTTTGGGTTTTTGCAATTATTAGTGAACTGGTTCTTTACTTTGTGAAATTGTAGAAGCGTTTATTGTAGCGTGTCTTCAAGTGCAGTGCCTTATTTGCGAGCCCTGATAATCATTTTGGTTTTCCACAACATTGATTAACCTCGATAATTAGGGTTTGTTGCGGAGTCTTTGTAAACCATCTCAGTAACATCGCTGTGCTACGCATTGAGTTACAAACACCCCTTTGCAGCATTTTTAAACACCTTAATATGCTGTGTAAACAGCGTGTTTCTCTACCGATAATGCTTTAGAACCGTAATCTCCCTTGAGACCTTTGCTCCCTTTACAGTAAATGGTACTATCACCTTGTTCTAATTTTAAAATGATGCTATATGCGCCATAACTGCACCTTACAACTTAGCTTAGAGCTCACATCCTCTGGTGTTAACCACCGACTATACAAGTCTGCATTCAGACAGTCATTCATACTTCAATGCGAGGTGCTAGAACATGCTCTTTCTAGCTAAACTACACTCGCGTATTGTACTTTAGACCCCCTTCCATTATATAGTGAAACTTACCCCGCTTTGGGAAGCTTACCTTCCGCCTATAATAAAAGAACTCAGCGGTTTCTATATCATTGGTGATGTAATTCAGGGATTATATATAACCATAAATTTAACTGAACATAGGTCATACAGAGGCTTATCACTACCCCACATATTAGACTAGGTTAGTGCTCAATATAATAATTTTAATCTTGTTTCACTGCCTATTGACTTTTTATCTGGTATTCTAGTATAACTTGAATGTACTTAGCCTTGCTCTTTATGTTGTATCTTTGCTTACATGACACTCTCTAATCTGTTTATATTTGCTATATGCATTTTGAATTGATCCCCTAGACAATACAAATGTTTTATCTGCTTTTTGCCTGAACTAACTTCAACTAATACTGTTGCTGAACTTGAAGCTTTTATACATGAGAATGTTAAGTGTATTTTACTGTAATGTTTCTGCCTGAACCAACTTCTATTTGAACTATTGCTGAACTTTGCTTTTTTACATGAAAATGCTACGTGAGTTTTATAGTTGTGCCTTCTGAAGACTGTGTATGTTCTTTATCTAAAGTATTTCCTTTCTTCCTCATTTTCCTAGCAGTATAACCCCTCTGACCACCTGTAGATCTGGGTTTTTGCATCCCAACCACAACTCCTATTCTCCTCTCCTAGTTTAAGGAACAAACGCTGTGGAGCCTACAAGTGGAAAGAGAACAAAGTATGTCCTAGAGCTCCTGCTTGTCTTAATCTTTTGTATCTAGCACTCCCAGTGAATTTGTAAAACTCAAAGTCAGCACTGCCAGTAGCCAGCAACTAACCCCCCCTCCTCCTCCTCTCCTCCAACATATCCTATACTTCCCTATAATATCCCTAGCTACTTGTTTAAACCACATGCCCTGTAAGTAGCAATTATTGTGATAGCTGCTGCAGTCATTAAGGTGGCCCTTTCTACTAGCGTTTTCCTCTGGATATTGCCTCTACCTAACCAACTCTCTATCACACCTACAGTTTGCCCCTTCTGCTCCACTTTTCTCTTTCTACTTGCTCTGATACTTCTAGCTTCTACTTGCTCCTATCTCTTATCACTATATCTATCTATATCCCCTTGCATTACTTACCTTCTTTCTGAACACTTCACTGATTGTTTTTCGCTTGGACCTCTTCTTCTTTGGCTCTTCTCTGCTCTTTATTAACTCCGGTCCTAGCTGTAACCTTTGCTTAAGTACTGTTACCTTTTTACTCCACTCTTCACCTTTTGCTATTATTGCCCACTACTTTTCCCTATCTATATCCCTACACCCTTGTAATACTCACTATCATTAACTCCCTCCAACAATCTTTTTCCCTCACCAGAGTGATACTATTGTTACCCTTTCGTTTTTCTGCCTGCCCCTACTTACTATCATTAGCTCCACCTCCAATATTCTTATTCCCCCTCTTGACCGATACTATCGCTATCTTTCCGTTTTCCTGCCTGCCCCCTACTCCTCCCCCTCTCCCATCCAATCCCACTTCCTCTCATAACCCATAAGTACACCTGCCCTGCTTCGCGCCACTTCTCTACACTAGATATCCCTGGCTGCTGTGCGTTCCTGCCTTTGGCGTTCCTGTAAGTAGTGTGTATTTGCTTCTACTTACTGTTGCATTTCTACTGTGTTTTTAATATATGGCATTTCTCTGGTGATTGCGCTACTCATTTTGATGTTAAATATGTATTACTGTGCATTAGACTGCTAGGTTATATCAGTATTATTTGTGTATTATATACTAAAGATGATCGTAAGGCTAGTACTGTGACTGTATGCTTTTTTCTGAACAACGCTCAACTCTGTATGCTCCAGGTTACATTACGGAGTTCTTGACAGGAATTAAGTAGATATCTCTGCCTTTTAGCCCTAATGTTCTCCCTTACCCAGACGTTGATATTGTAGTCTCTAGACTCCTTAACAGCTAACCTGCTCTTTACCTTGAACAGAAGTGGTAGCGACGTTGTTTGAGTGTGTTCCTTTGCTCAGATACCACTTGGAATTGTAGTCGCTAGTCGCAATTATCAGGAACTGGTTCTTTACTTTGTGAAATTGTAGAAGCTGCGTTTTGTAGCGTGTCTTCAGGTGCAGTGCCTTATTTGCGAGCCCTGACAATCATTTTGGGTTTTTGCAATTATTAGTGAACTGGTTCTTTACTTTGTGAAATTGTAGAAGCGCGCGTTTATTGTAGCGTGTCTTCAAGTGCAGTGCCTTATTTGCGAGCCCTGATAATCATTTTGGGTTTTCCACAACATTGATTAACCTCGATAATTAGGGTTTGTTGCGGAGTCTTTGTAAACCATCTCAGTAACATCGCTGTGCTACGCATTGAGTTACAAACACCCCTTTGCAGCATTTTTAAACACCTTAATATGCTGTGTAAACAGCGTGTTTTTACCTGTGAGCCTTAAATAATGCTTTAGAACCGTAATCTCCCTTGAGACCTTTGCTCCCTTTACAGTAAATGGTACTATCACCTTGTTCTAATTTTAAAATGATGCTATATGCGCCATAACTGCACCTTACAACTTAGCTTAGAGCTCACATCCTCTGGTGTTAACCACCGACTATACAAGTCTGCATTCAGACAGTCATTCATACTTCAATGCGAGGTGCTAGAACATGCTCTTTCTAGCTAAACTACACTCGCGTATTGTACTTTAGACCCCCTTCCATTATATAGTGAAACTTACCCCGCTTTGGGAAGCTTACCTTCCGCCTATAATAAAAGAACTCAGCGGTTTCTATATCATTGGTGATGTAATTCAGGGATTATATATAACCATAAATTTAACTGAACATAGGTCATACAGAGGCTTATCACTACCCCACATATTAGACTAGGTTAGTGCTCAATATAATAATTTTAATCTTGTTTCACTGCCTATTGACTTTTTATCTGGTATTCTAGTATAACTTGAATGTACTTAGCCTTGCTCTTTATGTTGTATCTTTGCTTACATGACACTCTCTAATCTGTTTATATTTGCTATATGCATTTTGAATTGATCCCCTAGACAATACAAATGTTTTATCTGCTTTTTGCCTGAACTAACTTCAACTAATACTGTTGCTGAACTTGAAGCTTTTATACATGAGAATGTTAAGTGTATTTTACTGTAATGTTTCTGCCTGAACCAACTTCTATTTGAACTATTGCTGAACTTTGCTTTTTTACATGAAAATGCTACGTGAGTTTTATAGTTGTGCCTTCTGAAGACTGTGTATGTTCTTTATCTAAAGTATTTCCTTTCTTCCTCATTTTCCTAGCAGTATAACCCCTCTGACCACCTGTAGATCTGGGTTTTTGCATCCCAACCACAACTCCTATTCTCCTCTCCTAGTTTAAGGAACAAACGCTGTGGAGCCTACAAGTGGAAAGAGAACAAAGTATGTCCTAGAGCTCCTGCTTGTCTTAATCTTTTGTATCTAGCACTCCCAGTGAATTTGTAAAACTCAAAGTCAGCACTGCCAGTAGCCAGCAACTAACCCCCCCTCCTCCTCCTCTCCTCCAACATATCCTATACTTCCCTATAATATCCCTAGCTACTTGTTTAAACCACATGCCCTGTAAGTAGCAATTATTGTGATAGCTGCTGCAGTCATTAAGGTGGCCCTTTCTACTAGCGTTTTCCTCTGGATATTGCCTCTACCTAACCAACTCTCTATCACACCTACAGTTTGCCCCTTCTGCTCCACTTTTCTCTTTCTACTTGCTCTGATACTTCTAGCTTCTACTTGCTCATATCTCTTATCACCATATCTATCTATATCCCCTTGCATTACTTACCTTCTTTCTGAACACTTCACTGATTGTTTTTCGCCTGGACCTCTTCTTCTTTGGCTCTTCTCTGCTCTTTATTAACTCCGGTCCTAGCTGTAACCTTTGCTTAAGCACTGTTACCTTTTTACTCCACTCTTCACCTTTTGCTATTATTGCCCACTACTTTTCCCTATCTATATCCCTACACCCTTGTAATACTCACTATCATTAACTCCCCCTCCAACAATCTTTTTCCCTCACCAGAGTGATACTATTGTTACCCTTCGTTTTTCTTCCTGCCCCTAGTTACTATCATTAACTCCACCCCCAATATTCTTATTCCCCCTCCTGACCGATACTATCGCTATCTTTCCGTTTTCCTGCCTGCCCCTACTCCTCCCCTCTCCCATCCAATCCCACTTCCTCTCATAACCCATAAGTACACCTGCCCTGCTTCGCCACTTCTCTACACTAGATATCCCTGGCTGCTGTGCGTTCCTGCCTTTGGCGTTCCTGTAAGTAGTGTGTATTTGCTTCTACTTACTGTTGCATTTCTACTGTGTTTTTAATATATGGCATTTCTCTGGTGATTGCGCTACTCATTTTGATGTTAAATATGTATTACTGTGCATTAGACTGCTAGGTTATATCAGTATTATTTGAGTATTATATACTAAAGATGTTCGTAAGGCTCGTACTGTGACTGTATGTTTTTTTTCTGAACAACACTTAACTCTGTATGCTCCAGGTTACATTACGGAGTTCTTGACAGGGAATTAAGTAGATATCTCTGCCTTTTAGCGCCCTAATGTTCTCCCTTACCCAGACGTTGATTTTGTAGTCTCTAGACTCCTTTAACAGCTAACCTGCTCTTTACCTTGAACAGAAGTGGTAGCGCACGTTGTTTGAGTGTGTTCCTTTGCTCAGATACCACTTGGAATTGTAGTCGCTAGTCGCAATTATCAGGAACTGGTTCTTTACTTTGTGAAATTGTAGAAGCGCGCGTTTTTGTAGCGTGTCTTCAGGTGCAGTGCCTTATTTGCGAGCCCTGACAATCATTTTGGGTTTTTGCAATTATTAGTGAACTGGTTCTTTACTTTGTGAAATTGTAGAAGCGGCGTTTTTGTAGCGTGTCTTCATGTGCAGTGCCTTATTTGCGAGCCCTGATAATCATTTTGGGTTTTCCACAACATTGATTAACCTCGATAATTAGGGTTTGTTGCGGAGTCTTTGTAAACCATCTCAGTAACATCGCTGTGCTACGCATTGAGTTACAAACACCCCTTTGCAGCATTTTTAAACACCTTAATATGCTGTGTAAACAGCGTGTTTCTCTACCTGTGAGCCTTAAATAATGCTTTAGAACCGTAATCTCCCTTGAGACCTTTGCTCCTTTACAGTAAATGGTACTATCACCTTGTTCTAATTTTAAAATGATGCTATAAGCCATAACTGCACCTTACAACTTAGCTTAGAGCTCACATCCTCTGGTGTTAACCACCGACTATACAAGTCTGCATTCAGACAGTCATTCATACTTCAATGCGAGGTGCTAGAACATGCTCTTTCTAGCTAAACTACACTCGCGTATTGTACATTAGACCCCCTTCCATTATATAGTGAAACTTACCCACTTTGGGAAGCTTACCTTCCGCCTATAATAAAAGAACTCAGCGGTTTCTATATCATTGGTGATGTAATTCAGGGATTATATATAAACATAAATTTAACTGAACATAGGTCATACAGAGGCTTATCACTACCCCACATATTAGACTAGGTTAGTGCTCAATATAATAATTTTAATCTTGTTTCACTGCCTATTGACTTTTTATCTGGTATTCTAGTATAACTTGAATGTACTTAGCCTTGCTCTTTATGTTGTATCTTTGCTTACATGACACTCTCTAATCTGTTTATATTTGCTATATGCATTTTGAATTGATCCCTAGACAATACAAATGTTTTATCTGCTTTTGCCTGTACTAACTTCAACTAATACTGTTGCTGAACTTGAAGCTTTTATACATGAGAATGTTAAGTGTATTTTACTGTAATGTTTCTGCCTGAACCAACTTCTATTTGAACTATTGCTGAACTTTGCTTTTTTACATGAAAATGCTACGTGAGTTTTATAGTTGTGCCTTCTGAAGACTGTGTATGTTCTTTATCTAAAGTATTTCCTTTCTTCCTTATTTTCCTAGCAGTATAACCCCTCTGACCACCTGTAGATCTGGGTTTTTGCATCCCATCCACAACTCCTATTCTCCTCTCCTACTTTAAGGAACAAACGCTGTGGAACCTACAAGTGGAAAGAGAACAAAGTATGTCCTAGAGCTCCTGCTTGTCTTAATCTTTTGTATCTAGCACTCCCAGTGAATTTGTAAAACTCAAAGTCAGCACTGCCAGTAGCCAGCAACTAACCCCCCCTCCTCCTCCTCTCCTCCAACATATCCTATACTTCCCAATAATATCCCTAGCTACTTGCCTCTCTTTTAAACCACATGCCCTGTAAGTAGCAATTATTGTGATAGCTGCTGCAGTCATTAAGGTGGCCCTTTCTACTAGCGTTTTCCTCTGGATATTGCCTCTACCTAACCAACTCTCTATCACACCTACAGTTTGCCCCTTCTGCTCCACTTTTCTCTTTCTACTTGCTCTGATACTTCTAGCTTCTACTTGCTCCTATCTCTTATCACCATATCTATCTACATCCCCTTGCATTACTTACCTTCTTTCTGAACACTTCACTGATTGTTTTTTCACCTGGACCTCTTCTTCTTTGGCTCTTCTCTGCTCTTTATTACCTCCGGTCCTAGCTGTAACCTTTGCTTAAGTACTGTTACCTTTTTACACCACTTTTCACCTTTTGCTATTATTGCCCATTACTTTTCCCTATCTATATCCCTACACCCTTGTAATACTCACTATCATTAACTCCCCCTCCAACACTCTTTTTCCCTCACCAGAGTGATACTATTGTTACCCTTCCGTTTTTCTGCCTGCCCCTACTTACTATCATTAACTGCACCTCCAATATTCTTATTCCCCCTCCTGACCGATACTATCGCTATCTTTCCGTTTTCCTGCCTGCCCCCTACTCCTCCCCCTCTCCCATCCAATCCCACTTCCTCTCATAACCCATAAGTACACCTGCCCTGCTTCGCCACTTCTCTACACTAGATATCCCTGGCTGCTGTGCGTTCCTGCCTTTGGCGTTCCTGTAAGTAGTGTGTATTTGCTTCTACTTGCTGTTGCATTTCTACTGTGTTTTTAATATATGGCATTTCCTGTTGATTGTGCTACTTATTTGATGTTAAATATGTATTATTGTGCATTAGACTGCTAGGTTATATCAGTATTATTTGTGTATTATATACTAAAGATGATCGTAAGGCTCGTACTGTGACTCTATGTTTTTTTTCTGAACAACGCTTAACTCTGTATGCTCCAGGCTACATTACGGAGTTCTTGACAGGAATTAAGTAGATATCTCTGCCTTTTAGCCCTAATGTTCTCCCTTACCCAGACGTTGATATTGTAGTCTCTAGACTCCTTTAACAGCTAACCTGCTCTTTACCTTGAGCAGAAGTGGTAGCGCCGTTGTTTGAGTGTGTTCCTTTGCTCAGATTCCACTTGGAATTGTAGTCGCTAGTCGCAATTATCAGTGAACTGGTTCTTTACTTTGTGAAATTGTAGAAGCTGCGTTTTGTAGCGTGTCTTCAGGTGCAGTGCCTTATTTGCGAGCCCTGACAATCATTGTGGGTTTTGCAATTATCAGTGAACTGGTTCTTTACTTTGTGAAATTGTAGAAGCGTGTTTTTGTAGCGTGTCTTCATGTGCAGTGCCTTATTTGCGAGCCCTGATAATCATTTTGGGTTTCCACAACATTAATTAACCTCGATAATTAGGGTTTGTTGCGGAGTCTTTGCAAACCATCTTCAGTAACATCGCTGTGCTACGCATTGAGTTACAAACACCCTTTGCAGCATTTTTAAACACCTTAATATGCTGTGTAAACAGCATGTTTCTTTACCTGTGAGCCTTAAATAATGCTTTGGAACCGTAAATGGTACTATCACCTTGTTCTAATTTTAAAATGATGCTATAAGCCATAACTGCACCTTACAACTTAGCGTAGAGCTCACATCCTCTGGTGTTAACCACCGACTATACAAGTCTGCATTCAGACAGTCATTCATAGTTCAATGCGAGGTGCTAGAACATGCTCTTTCTAGCTAAACTACACTCGCGTATTTTACTTATAGACCCCTTCCATTATATAGTGGAACTTACCCCGCTTTGGGAAGCTTACCTTCCGCCTATAATAAATGAACTCAGCGGTTTCTTTATCATAGATGATGTAATTCAGGGATTATATATATACATAAATTTAACTGAATATAGGTCATACAGAGGCTTATCACTACCCCACATATTAGACTAGGTTTGTGCTCAATATAATAATTTAATCTTCTTTTACTGCCTATTGACTTTTTATCTGGTATTCTAGTATAACTTGAATGAACTTAGCCTTGCTCTTTATGATGTATCTTTGCTTACATGACACTCTCTAGTCTGTTTATATTTGCTATATGCATTTTGAATTGATCCCCTAGACAATACAAATGTTTTATCTGCTTTTTGCCTGTACTAACTTCAACGAAAACTGTTGCTGAACTTGAAGCTTTTATACATGAGAATGTTAAGTGTATTTTACTGTAATGTTTCTGCCTGAACCATCTTCTATTTGAACTGTTGCTGAACTTTGCTTTTTTACATGAAAATGTTACGTGAGTTTTATAGTTGTGCCTTCTGAAGACTGTGTATGTTCTTTATCTAAAGTATTTCCTTTCTTCCTTATTTTCCTAGCAGTATAACCCCTCTGACCACCTGTAGATCTGGGTTTTTGCATCCCATCCACAACTCCTATTCTCCTCTCCTACTTTAAGGAACAAACGCTGTGGAACCTACAAGTGGAAAGAGAACAAAGTATGTCCTAGAGCTCCTGCTTGTCTTAATCTTTTTGTATCTAGCACTCCCAGTGAATTTGTAAAACTCAAAGTCAGCACTGCCAGTAGCCAGCAACTAACCCCCCTCCTCCTCCTCTCCTCCAACATATCCTATACTTCCCAATAATATCCCTAGCTACTTGCCTCTCTTTTTAAACCACATGCCCTGTAAGCAGCAATTATTGTGATAGCTGCTGCAGTCATTAGGTGGCCCTTTCTACCAGCGTTTTTCCTCTGGATATTGCCTCTACCTAACCAACTCTCTATCACACCTACAGTTTGCCCCTTCTGCTCCACTTTTCTCTTTCTACTTGCTGTGATACTTCTTGCTTCTACTTGCTCCTATCTCTTATCACCATATCTATCTACATCCCCTTGCATTACTTACCTTCTTTCTGAACACTTCACTGATTGTTTTTCGCCTGGACCTCTTCTTCTTTGGCTCTTCTCTGCTCTTTATTACCTCCGGTCCTAGCTGTAACCTTTGCTTAAGTACTGTTACCTTTTTACACCACTTTTCACCTTTTGCTATTATTGCCCATTACTTTTCCCTATCTATATCCCTACACCCTTGTAATACTCACTATCATTAACTCCCCCTCCACCAATCTTTTTCCCTCACCAGAGTGAGACTATTGTTACCCTTCTCCTTTTTCTGCCTGCCACTTCTCACTATCATTAACTGCACCTCCAATATTCTTATTCCCTCCTGACCGATACTATCGCTATCTGTACGTTTTCCTGCCTGCCCCCTACTCCTACCCCTCTCCCATCCAATACCTCTTACTCTCATAACCCCTAAGTACACCTGCCCTGCTTCGCGCCACTTCTCTACACTAGATATCCCTGGCTGCTGTGCGTTCCTGCCTTTGGCGTTCCTGTAAGTAGTGTGTATTTGCTTCTACTTGCTGTTGCATTTCTACTGTGTTTTTAATATATGGCATTTCCCTGTTGATTGTGCTACTTATTTGATGTTAGATAAGTATTATTGAGCATTAGACTGCTAGGTTATACCAGTATTTTTGTGTATTTTATACTAAAGAGGATCGTAAGGCTCGTACTGTGACTCTATGTTTTCTTTCTGAACAACGCTTAATCTCTGTATGCTCCAGGCTACATTACGGAGTTCTTGACAGGGAATTAAGTAGATATCTCTGCCTTTTAGCGCCCTAATGTTCTCCCTTACCCAGACGTTGATATTGTAGTCTCTAGACTCCTTTAACAGCTAACTAGCTCTTTACCTTGAGCAGAAGTGGTAGCGCACGTTGTTTGAGTGTTCCTTTGCTCAGATTCCACTTGGAATTGTAGTCGCTAGTCGCAATTATCAGTGAACTGGTTCTTTACTTTGTGAAATTGTAGAAGCGCGCGTTTTTTGTAGCGTGTCTTCATGTGCAGTGCCTTATTTGCGAGCCCTGACAATCATTGTGGGTTTTTGCAATTATCAGTGAACTGGTTCTTTACTTTGTGAAATTGAAGAAGCGCGCGTTTTTTGTAGCGTGTCTTCATGTGCAGTGCCTTATTTGCGAGCCCTGACACTCATTTTGGGTTTCCACCACATTAATTAACCTCGATAATTAGGGTTTGTTGCGGAGTCTTTGCAAACCATCTTAGTAACATCGCTGTGCTACGCATTGAGTTACAAACACCCCTTTGCAGCATTTTTAAACACCTTAATATGCTGTGTAAACAGCGTGTTTCTTTACCTGTGAGCCTTAAATAATGCTTTGGAACCGTAAATGGTACTATCACCTTGTTCTATTTTTAAAATGATGCTATAAGCGCCAAAACTGCACCTTACAACTTAGCGTAGAGCTCACATCCTCTGGTGTTAACCACCGACTATAAAAGTCTGCATTCAGACAGTCATTCATAGTTCAATGCGAGGTGCTAGAACATGCTCTTTCTAGCTATACTACACTCGCGTATTGTACTTATAGACCCCTTCCATTATATAGTGGAACTTACCCGCTTTGGGAAGCTTACCTTCCGCCTATAATAAATGAACTCAGCGGTTTCTTTATCATAGATGATGTAATTCAGGGATTATATATATACATAAATTTAACTGAATATAGGTCATACAGAGGCTTATCACTACCCCACATATTAGACTAGGTTTGTGCTCAATATAATAATTTAATCTTCTTTTACTGCCTATTGACTCTTTATCTGGTATTCTAGTATAACTTGAATGAACTTAGCCTTGCTCTTTATGATGTATCTTTGCTTACATGACACTCTCTAGTCTGTTTATATTTGCTATATGCATTTTGAATTGATCCCCTAGACAATACAAATGTTTTATCTGCTTTTTGCCTGTACTAACTTCAACTAAAACTGTTGCTGAACTTGAAGCTTTTATACATGAGAATGTTAAGTGTATTTTACTGTAATGTTTCTGCCTGAACCATCTTCTATTTGAATTGTTGCTGAACTCTGCTTTTTTACATGAAAATGCTACGAGAGTTTTATAGTTGTGCCTTCTGAAGACTGTGTATGTTCTTTATCTAAAGTATTTCCTTTCTTCCTTATTTTCCTAGCAGTATAACCCCTCTGACCACCTGTAGATCTGGGTTTTTGCATCCCATCCACAACTCCTATTCTCCTCTCCTACTTTAAGGAACAAACGCTGTGGAACCTACAAGTGGAAAGAGAACAAAGTATGTCCTTGAGCTCCTGCTTGTCTTAATCTTCTTGTATCTAGCACTCCCAGTGAATTTGTAAAACTCAAAGTCAGCACTGCCAGTAGCCAGCAACTAACCCCCCTCCTCCTCCTCTCCTCCAACATATCCTATACTTCCCAATAATATCCCTAGCTACTTGCCTCTCTTTTTAAACCACATGCCCTGTAAGCAGCAATTATTGTGATAGCTGCTGCAGTCATTAGGTGGCCCTTTCTACCAGCGTTTTCCTCTGGATATTGCCTCTACCTAACCAACTCTCTATCACACCTACAGTTTGCCCCTTCTGCTCCACTTTTCTCTTTCTACTTGCTGTGATACTTCTTGCTTCTACTTGCTCCTATCTCTTATCACCATATCTATCTACATCCCCTTGCATTACTTACCTTCTTTCTGAACACTTCACTGATTGTTTTTCGCCTGGACCTCTTCTTCTTTGGCTCTTCTCTGCTCTTTATTACCTCCGGTCCTAGCTGTAACCTTTGCTTAAGTACTGTTACCTTTTTACACCACTTTTCACCTTTTGCTATTATTGCCCATTACTTTTCCCTATCTATATCCCTACACCCTTGTAATACTCACTATCATTAACTCCCCCTCCAACACTCTTTTTCCCTCACCAGAGTGATACTATTGTTACCCTTCCGTTTTTTCTGCCTGCCCCTACTTACTATCATTAACTGCACCTCCAATATTCTTATTCCCCCTCCTGACCGATACTATCGCTATCTTTCCGTTTTCCTGCCTGCCCCTACTCCTCCCCTCTCCCATCCAATCCCTCTTCCTCTCATAACCCATAAGTACACCTGCCTTGCTTCGCCACTTCTCTACACTAGATATCCCTGGCTGCTGTGTTCCTGCCTTTGGCGTTCCTGTAAGTAGTGTGTATTTGCTTCTACTTGCTGTTGCATTTCTACTGTGTTTTTAATATATGGCATTTCCTGTTGATTGTGCTACTTATTTGATGTTAGATAAGTATTATTGAGCATTAGACTGCTAGGTTATACCAGTATTTTCGTGTATTTTATACTAAAGAGGATCGTAAGGCTCGTACTGTGACTCTATGTTTTTCTTTCTGAACAACGCTTAATCTCTGTATGCTCCAGGCTACATTACGGAGTTCTTGACAGGGAATTAAGTAGATATCTCTGCCTTTTAGCGCCCTAATGTTCTCCCTTACCCAGACGTTGATATTGTAGTCTCTAGACTCCTTTAACAGCTAACTAGCTCTTTACCTTGAGCAGAAGTGGTAGCGCACGTTGTTTGAGTGTTCCTTTGCTCAGATTCCACTTGGAATTGTAGTCGCTAGTCGCAATTATCAGTGAACTGGTTCTTTACTTTGTGAAATTGTAGAAGCGCGCGTTTTTTGTAGCGTGTCTTCATGTGCAGTGCCTTATTTGCGAGCCCTGACAATCATTGTGGGTTTTTGCAATTATCAGTGAACTGGTTCTTTACTTTGTGAAATTGAAGAAGCGCGTGTTTTTTGTAGCGTGTCTTCATGTGCAGTGCCTTATTTGCGAGCCCTGACACTCATTTTGGGTTTCCACCACATTAATTAACCTCGATAATTAGGGTTTGTTGCGGAGTCTTTGCAAACCATCTTAGTAACATCGCTGTGCTACGCATTGAGTTACAAACACCCCTTTGCAGCATTTTTAAACACCTTAATATGCTGTGTAAACAGCGTGTTTCTTTACCTGTGAGCCTTAAATAATGCTTTGGAACCGTAAATGGTACTATCACCTTGTTCTATTTTTAAAATGATGCTATAAGCCAAAACTGCACCTTACAACTTAGCGTAGAGCTCACATCCTCTGGTGTTAACCACCGACTATAAAAGTCTGCATTCAGACAGTCATTCATAGTTCAATGCGAGGTGCTAGAACATGCTCTTTCTAGCTAAACTACACTCGCGTATTGTACTTATAGACCCCCTTCCATTATATAGTGGAACTTACCCGCTTTGGGAAGCTTACCTTCCGCCTATAATAAATGAACTCAGCGGTTTCTTTATCATAGATGATGTAATTCAGGGATTATATATATACATAAATTTAACTGAATATAGGTCATACAGAGGCTTATCACTACCCCACATATTAGACTAGGTTTGTGCTCAATATAATAATTTAATCTTCTTTTACTGCCTATTGACTCTTTATCTGGTATTCTAGTATAACTTGAATGAACTTAGCCTTGCTCTTTATGATGTATCTTTGCTTACATGACACTCTCTAGTCTGTTTATATTTGCTATATGCATTTTGAATTGATCCCTAGACAATACAAATGTTTTATCTGCTTTTTGCCTGTACTAACTTCAACGAAAACTGTTGCTGAACTTGAAGCTTTTATACATGAGAATGTTAAGTGTATTTTTACTGTAATGTTTCTGCCTGAACCATCTTCTATTTGAACTGTTGCTGAACTTTGCTTTTTTACATGAAAATGTTACGTGAGTTTTATAGTTGTGCCTTCTGAAGACTGTGTATGTTCTTTATCTAAAGTATTTCCTTTCTTCCTTATTTTCCTAGCAGTATAACCCCTCTGACCACCTGTAGATCTGGGTTTTTGCATCCCATCCACAACTCCTATTCTCCTCTCCTACTTTAAGGAACAAACGCTGTGGAACCTACAAGTGGAAAGAGAACAAAGTATGTCCTTGAGCTCCTGCTTGTCTTAATCTTTTTGTATCTAGCACTCCCAGTGAATTTGTAAAACTCAAAGTCAGCACTGCCAGTAGCCAGCAACTAACCCCCCCTCCTCCTCCTCTCCTCCAACATATCCTATACTTCCCAATAATATCCCTAGCTACTTGCCTCTCTTTTTAAACCACATGCCCTGTAAGCAGCAATTATTGTGATAGCTGCTGCAGTCATTAGGTGGCCCTTTCTACCAGCGTTTTTCCTCTGGATATTGCCTCTACCTAACCAACTCTCTATCACACCTACAGTTTGCCCCTTCTGCTCCACTTTTCTCTTTCTACTTGCTGTGATACTTCTTGCTTCTACTTGCTCCTATCTCTTATCACCATATCTATCTACATCCCCTTGCATTACTTACCTTCTTTCTGAACACTTCACTGATTGTTTTTCACCTGGACCTCTTCTTCTTTGGCTCTTCTCTGCTCTTTATTACCTCCGGTCCTAGCTGTAACCTTTGCTTAAGTACTGTTACCTTTTTACACCACTTTTCACCTTTTGCTATTATTGCCCATTACTTTTCCCTATCTATATCCCTACACCCTTGTAATACTCACTATCATTAACTCCCCCTCCAACACTCTTTTTCCCTCACCAGAGTGATACTATTGTTACCCTTCCGTTTTTTCTGCCTGCCCCTACTTACTATCATTAACTGCACCTCCAATATTCTTATTCCCCCTCCTGACCGATACTATCGCTATCTTTCCGTTTTCCTGCCTGCCCCCTACTCCTCCCCCTCTCCCATCCAATCCCTCTTCCTCTCATAACCCATAAGTACACCTGCCTTGCTTCGCGCCACTTCTCTACACTAGATATCCCTGGCTGCTGTGCGTTCCTGCCTTTGGCGTTCCTGTAAGTAGTGTGTATTTGCTTCTACTTGCTGTTGCATTTCTACTGTGTTTTTAATATATGGCATTTCCCTGTTGATTGTGCTACTTATTTGATGTTAGATAAGTATTATTGAGCATTAGACTGCTAGGTTATACCAGTATTTTCGTGTATTTTATACTAAAGAGGATCGTAAGGCTCGTACTGTGACTCTATGTTTTTCTTTCTGAACAACGCTTAATCTCTGTATGCTCCAGGCTACATTACGGAGTTCTTGACAGGGAATTAAGTAGATATCTCTGCCTTTTAGCGCCCTAATGTTCTCCCTTACCCAGACGTTGATATTGTAGTCTCTAGACTCCTTTAACAGCTAACTAGCTCTTTACCTTGAGCAGAAGTGGTAGCGCACGTTGTTTGAGTGTTCCTTTGCTCAGATTCCACTTGGAATTGTAGTCGCTAGTCGCAATTTACTTTGTGAAATTGTAGAAGCGCGCGTTTTTTGTAGCGTGTCTTCATGTGCAGTGCCTTATTTGCGAGCCCTGACAATCATTGTGGGTTTTTGCAATTATCAGTGAACTGGTTCTTTACTTTGTGAAATTGAAGAAGCGCGTTTTTGTAGCGTGTCTTCATGTGCAGTGCCTTATTTGCGCCCTGATAATCATTTTGGGTTTTCCACAACATTGATTAACCTCGATAATTAGGGTTTGTTGCGGAGTCTTTGCAAACCATCTCAGTAACATCGCTGTGCTACGCATTGAGTTACAAACACCCCTTTGCAGCATTTTTAAACACCTTAATATGCTGTGTAAACAGCGTGTTTCTTTACCTGTGAGCCTTAAATAATGCTTTGGAACCGTAATCTCCCTTGAGACCTTTGCTCCTTTACAGTGAAATTCCCGCTTTGGGAAATTGCCCAAAAAATGCTCCTTTCTTTAAAAATTGGGGTTTTAATTTAGGGGTTATTATATAATAAATTTTCCCCCCTTTGGGAAGGGTTACCTTCCCCAAATAAAAGAAATAGGGTTTTCTAAAATAAAAATTTTAATTTTTTTCAGGGATTTTTTTTAAACATAAATTTAATGAATTAGGTCTTTTTAAGAGGGTTACATACCCCACATATTTGATAGGTTTTTTTGCCCCCAATAAAATTTTTAATTCTTTTTGTTTTCCAAAATGGCCCAATTGAACTTTTTTCTGGAAATTTAAGGGATTTTTTTAATGCTTAACCTTTCTTTTAATGTTGTAACTTTGCTTTTTCATGAAAATCTCTAGTTTTTATATTTGCCCTTTGGAAAATTTTTAATTTTTCCCTTTTTCTAAAATTTTTTCTTCCCTTTTTTCCTGGTTAACCCCCTTCCCCCTTTAAAACTGGGTTTTTTCCCCCCAAAATTAACTTTTATTTTAAGGAAAAAGTGTATTTTCAATGGGGAACCAAAAATTTCCCAGAACTTTGCTTTTCTTTCTTTTTACAGAAAAACCCCCGTGAATTTTAAAATTGTGCCTTCCTGAAAAACTTTAATTTCCCCTTTTCCAAATATTTTCCCTTTTTTTCCCTTAAAATTTTTTTAGCTATTCCCTTTAAAAACCCCCCTGTAAAACTTTTTGATCCCATCCCCAAATCCCCTTTTTCCCCTTTTTTGGAAAACCCTTACCTAACCCAATTTAAAAACCAAAGTTTGCCCCCCGGGTCCCTTTTTCTTTTCTTTTGTATTTTAGCCACTTCCCTAAATTTTAAAACTTTTAAATCCCCTTTCCCTTTTTCCCCCTAACCCCCCCCTCCTCCTTTTTCCCCTTTTCCCCCCAAAAATCCTTACTTCCCTTTAATACCCCGTTTCCCTTTTTAAACCACTTTTTCCCTTTTTAAGCCCAAATTTTTTTCCCCCTATATTAACCCTTTTACTACTTTTTTTAATTCCCCTCCAACCCAATCTTTTTCCCCACCCGGTTTTTCCCCTTTGTTCCCTTTTTTTTTTCTCCTTTCCCCCATTTCTTCTTTGTTCCACCTCCTATTCTTATTTTTACCATACTATCCCATTTTTCCCCTTGCCCTTTCTTCCCCCCCCTTTTTAACCCCCTTCCCTATTGTTTTTTCCTGGCCCCCTTCCCCTTTTTTCCCCTTTCCCTGGGTCTTTTTCCTCCGGGTTTCCTTTTGGTTTTAACCTTTGCTTTAAATTTTTCCTTTTTTTACACCATTTCACCTTTTGTTTAAAATTTTATTTCTTTTCCCTATTATATCCCTAATTTTTTAATATTAAATAAAATTTAACTCCCCTTTTTTTAACAATCTTTTTCCCTCAACCGGGGTTTTAAAATTGTTACCCTTCCTTTTTGCCCTTTTTCCCCTTTCCCACTTATATTTAAATTCCAACCCCCAAATAATTCTTTTCCCCCCTTTACGAATTACGCTTTTTGGTTTCCTTTTCCTTCCCCTTAATTTTCCCATCCAAATCCCAAAATTTTTTTCTTTTAAATTGTAAACCCGCCCCCTTTTTTGGCCCTTCTTCATGAATTCCCCCTTTTTGGCCCCGCCTTTTTGGGTTTTGAATTTTGTGAATTTCTTTACTTTGTTTAAAATTTTAAACGTTTTTTAATTTATGGCATTTTTTTATTTGGGCCCCCAAATCATTTTGGGGGTTTTAAAATTTTATTAACCCCGTAAATTTGGGTTTTTTAGGTTTTAAATTATCAGGTTATTTTAAAATTTGGTTTTTTTAAAACCTTTAAAGTGTGTAAAAGGGTTTTTACCCGTGACCCTTTTGTTTTTTTAAAACCTTAACCTTTGCTCCTTTTCATTAAAAGGATTCCCCTTTTTCAAATTTTTAAAATATCTCTGCCTTTTCGCCCTTAAATTGTTTCCTCCCTTAAACCCCGACTTAAATTGTTAGTCTTAATCCCTTTTTTCAGGGGTAAAAATGCTCTTTCCTTAACAAATTGCGATTGTTTTATGGTTTTCCTTTTGTAAATTTCCCCCTTTGGGGAATTTACCTTCCCCCAAAAATAAAAAAACTGGGTTTTTTTACTTTGGGGAAAAGTAAAGGGTTTTTAACTTTTCTTTAAAGGTTCAGGGCCCTTTTTTACCCCACAAAATTTTTGGGGTTTTGCCCAAAATTAAAAATTTTTTTTCTTTTTCTTTTGAAATTTAGAAACCCCTTTAATTAGGTCTTTATGTTTTATCCCTTTTTCGACCCTTAATCTTTTTTTTCCAACATTTTTAAATTAACCCCCGAAATTAAAGGGGTTTTTTGGTTTTGCCAAACCAACTAAAACTTTGCTAACCTTGAAATTTTTCAAAATTTAAAATTTTTTAAAATTAATTTTCTGTGAAACCCCTTTTTTGAACCCTTTTTTAATTTTCTTTTTAAGAAAACCGGGTTTTTAATTTCCTTTGAAAACCTTTTGTTCCCCTTTTTCTAAAAGGGATTTCCCTTTTTCCCAAATTTTTAAAAAGTATAACCCTCTGCCCCCTTAAACTTTTTTTTAAACTCCACTCCTCTTTTTAAAAAAAACCGGGGGCCCCAAAAAAAACAAAATTGCCTTAAATCCTTCTTTCTTAATCGATCTAGAACCCCTGTTTTTAAAAAAAATACACTCCGTAGACCTTTTAACCCCCCCCTTTCCTTTTTAAAACCCTTTCCCCTTTTAAACTTTCCCTTCCCTTTTTAAAAAGGAATAGCTTTTTATATTTTGAGTAAATTAGGGGTTTTATAAAAAAAAATTTTTTCCCCGGAAAATTGGTCATAACCCAACCCCTTTTCACACCCCCCCCTTTGCCCTTTTGCTCCCCTTTTTTTTTAATTCTTGTTTCTGCCTATTGCCCCTTTTTATCCCTTTTTATTAACCCCTTTAAAAACTTACCTTCTTTTTTTATGTTTTTTTTGCCTGGGCCTCTTTTTCTTTTTTTTCTTTGCTTTTAAATTATCCCCTAGCTTTAAAAAAATTTTAATCTGTTTTTCCCTTTTTTAAACCAAATTTAAAAATTTTTCTAATTGAACTTTTTACTAAATTTAATTTTAAAATTTTTTTTAAATTTTTTTTCCCCCCCAACCAAACTTTTCCCCCCAAATTTTAACTATTGTTAACCCCTTTGCTTTTTCTGTGCCCCACTTATTTTTATTTCCCCTTTTAAATTTTATTTCCCTTTCCCAAAGTATTTCCTTTCTTTCCCTTTTTTCCTGCCCTATTCCCCCCCTCCCCCCAATCCCTTTTTCATCCCAAAACAACCCCCCTTTCCCCTTTTCCCAATTTTGGGAACCCGGGTGTGGGCCTCCTTTTGGGGAAAAAGTATTTTTTCCCAAGGGTTTGCTTTCTTTTTTTTTTAAAATTTTGGGATTTTTCCCCTGAATTTTTAAAATCAAAGTAGAAATGGCCCTTTGCCAGGAACTAATTTTTTTTTCCCCCAAAATATCCTATACTTCCCCCTATTTTTTTAAAACCAATCCCTGTAAGTAGGAATTAGGATTCTTGCAGGAAATTAAAAGGTTTCCCCTTTTACCCCAAGGTTTTTCCCCTTGGGTATTTGCCCCTAACCCTTTTAAAACCAACTCTCTTTTACCCTTACAAAATTTGCCCCTTTGTTTTTTCCTTTGCTCGATACCACTTTAATTGGTTTCCCATCCTTTTTCAAACTTTCTTTCCCTTTTTAAAATTTTAAAATTCTTTTGAACCTTCATTTATTTTTTTCACCCCGGGCCTCTTTTTTTTGGGTTTCTCTGGCTTTTTTTTAAAATTAAACCCGGTTTTTTGCGTCCTTTGCCCTTTTTAAAACCCCGAAACCTTTTTTTCCCCCACTTTTAAACCCCTTTTTGGGGGTTTTTTCCCCCCCCTTTTCCCATCTATAAAACCCTTTAAACCCCCGGTTAAAAACCCTTTTACATTTTTAAAAACCCCCTTTAAAAAACTTTTTCCCTTACCAGATAAAACTTTGAAACCCCCTTTTCCGGCCCTTTTTCCCTTTTTCCCCATTTTAAAAAATCATTAAAATCCCCCTTCCCAATTAAATTCTTAATTTCCCCCCCTTTTTAAAACCCATACAATCGCATTTTTCCGTTTTCCTGCCTGCCCCTAAAAATCCCCCCTTTTTCCCCCCAAATCCCATTTCTTATAACCCCCAAAAAGTAACCTTCCCGCTTTGGGGACCCTTCCCCTAAATAAATAATCCCGGTTTCTTTTCCTTTGGTTTGTAATTAGGGTTTATTTCTTTTAAATGTTGGCCAATTTCCCCCCAAAAATTTTTGGGTTTTTAATATAAAAATTTTTCTTGTTTTGCCTTTTCTCTTTTTGGATTTTTTAAATTAAAGAATTACCTTTTCTTTTTGATGCTTTTTTTAAAAATTTTAGTTTTATTTTGTATATCTTTGAATTTATCCCCCAAAACTCAAAAATTTTATTTTTTTTCCCGAAAAACCTTTCCAAAGGGTTTCTCCAAATTTTTAAAAGGGAATTTTAAATGTATTTTTTTCCCTTTAAAGTTTTTCCCCAACCCCCTTTATTTGAAGTTCTAACTTTTTTTTTAAAAGAAAACCTAGTTTTTACCTTTGAAAACGTGGTTTTTCACGTTTTTTTTTCCTTTTTTTCAGATAAACCCTTGAATTGTTGGGTTTTTAAAATCCCCAAACCCCTTTTCCCCTTTACTTTGGAAAAACGCGTTTGGGGTTCAAAAGGGCAAAAATTTTCCTTTTGAGCCCTGCCTTTTGGGGTTTTAATTTTTTGTAACTGGCACTTTGTGAAATTTTTAAAACCCGTAGCCTGCCAAATGCCCGGGCCTTTTTCCCCCTTTCCTTTTTTCCAACATTATTAACCCCAAAAAATTAGGGGGTTTTTTCTCTTTTAAACCCATCCCGTAACAAAATTTTTTGTATTGAGTTATTTTGGGGCCCCCTTTTAAAAACCTTTTCCCCTTTTGGTTTCCCCTACCTTAACCAATTCTTTAAACCTAATTTTTCCCCCCTTTTCCCCCTTTTTTTCCCCCCTTTCTTTTTGGTACCCATTTTACCCTTTTTCCCAAATTTTAAAATATCTATCCCCCTTTCATTACTTAACCCTTTTTAAAATTCCCTGGTTTTTTTCCCCGGGCCCCTTTTTTCTTTGGTCTTCTCTTCAATCCGGGGGCCCAGCTGCCTTTCTTAAAACTTTTTCCTTTTTCAACTTTCCCCCTTTTTTATTAGCCCCCTTTTTCCCTTTTTATAAACCCCCCCCCTTTGGGGGGTTTCCCTATAATTTAAAAAAATCCTTTTTTTTCACCCGGTGATTAAATTGGGGTTTTTTTTTTCTGTTGGCCCCCCAACTTAATTTCCACCCCAATATTCTTTTTTTGCCAAAATAAAAATTTTCCCCTTTTTCCTGCCCCCATTCCCCCTTTTATCCTTATTCCCCCTTTTTAACCCCAATAACCTTGCCCTTTTCCTTTTGGACTTTCTTTCATGAATCCCTGGTCTGTTTTTTTGCCCTTTGGGGTTTTGAATTGATTTTTTCCCTTTGGGCAATTTTTTTTGTTTTTATTGGGTTTTCCTGGTTTTAAATTTAATTTTAAATGTTTTAACTTGAAGCTTTTATACATAAATTTGTGTATTTTACTGTAAAGTTTCTGTGAAACCATTTTTTTTGAACAAGCCAACTTTGTTTTTCCCGGAAAAATTTCGGAGTTTTAAGGGTTTAAGAGGTTTTTTCCTTTTTTCCCCAAAGTTTTCCCCTTTTTTCCCCTTTATTTTCCTAACCCTTTAACCCCTAACCTTTGCTTTTTACCCACCCCAAATTACCCCTTTGTTTAAAGGGCCCTTTGGGGTCAATAAAGGAAAAAAAAAAAAAAAAAAAAAAAAAAAAAAAAAAAAAAAAAAAAAAAAAAAAAAAAAAAAAAAAAAAAAAAAAAAAAAAAAAAAAAAAAAAAAAAAAAAAAAAAAAAAAAAAAAAAAAAAAAAAAAAAAAAAAAAAAAAATTTTTTTTTTTTTTTTTTTTTTTTTTTTTTTTTTTTTTTTTTTTTTTTTTTTTTTTTTTTTTTTTTTTTTTTTTTTTTTTTTTTTTTTTTTTTTTTTTTTTTTTTTTTTTTTTTTTTTTTTTTTTTTTTTTTTTTTTTTTTTTTTTTTTTTTTTTTTTTTTTTTTTTTTTTTTTTTTTTTTTTTTTTTTTTTTTTTTTTTTTTTTTTTTTTTTTTTTTTTTTTTTTTTTTTTTTTTTTTTTTTTTTTTTTTTAAAGGGGGCGGCCTAGGTTTCCCGGGGAAAAATTAATTTTTTTTAAAGGAAACCCTTCCTTTTTACCCTTTTTTTGAAAATTGTTAAGAAAAGCTTTTCCCCCTTTTTTGTAGCGGTTTTGGTTTTTTTTTCAGGTGCCCAAGTTTGGCCCCCTTAATTTGCCCCAAAGGCCCCCTTTTTCCAATCACTGTATAAACTCTAAAGCAACTACACTGGCTGGAACTCCCTAACAAGCTCATCTTTCAACAACTCTTAATAGCTTTTACAAAATTCTACACCAACCTTCTAAAACACCAGCTCTTTTCCAACCTCCTGGCTCCCACTCCTTTATATTAACACTGGGAAACAACTCGGCCCTCTGATAAGTCACTTGTTAATAGTACCAAAATTATGAATTCAGCAGGCAATTCCTTTTCTAACTCAATAGGCAAAAATATGGAACAATCTTCCATCCACTTTGTCCTCTTTGCCTACTTCTTCAACTATTTAAGAAACAACTCTTCCATACACCTTAATAAATTCTGGCTTTGCTCTTGTACCAACCCAGACTAGCCTGTAGACACCCCTCCTAATTTTGTTATAAATCCTTTCAACCACTTCGCTTTCATCTTTTACTCTGCTTCAACTGAGTTATTATCTCTTTGCTGTAAAATATTACTTAACTCATAAAAAAAACAAAAAAAAAAAAAAAAAAAAAAAAAAAAAAATTTTTGTGTTTTGATATTATATTGTTTGGCTGTTCTAACTCCTATGACCTCACTTAATTAGTTAAGATATTTCAATATTTTTACTTATATTTCTTCCCTTTCTATAATACAATTGTATTTCCTATAACTGTTTCAATCCTCTGGAGCTTTTCTCCCCGGGCCTCCACTGAAAATGGACATTAATCCAGCTGGACTAGCCCGGTCAACAAATGTAAAATAAAATAAATAAAATAAAATAAACAGCTGCTCCTTTGTATTATGGACAGTTAACCAGTCCATGACTATTGTCCTGCATTATGTCCCTCCTAGTGGTATTACCACTCTAGTGCTGTTTCATTCATGTTTCTTTATCCAGTCATTATCAACTTTTTGCTGCTACTCCTTTGTTTCTGTGCAAGGCTATTGACCTGTTATTGGTTACTGTACAGATGTAGTGATGCAGTACAAGTTCTGTATCTTTATTATTTATATTTGATTTACTGATCTACTTAGTACACTACTAAAATGTTTCTTTTTAGCGCTGCTGCCAAGCTGCTCACTGTGCTCTTAGAGAGCTTCATACATGCACAGACTGGACTCCCTCTGAGCTGGGGTTGTGGAGCTGTTTTGCCTCCTTTTTCCAATTCCCAGTTACCTACCTCATCCCTCACTAGTTATACAGCAGACTATCCATACCCAATCTGTCTGACTCAAACCCTCCAACTTTAAAACATAGATAATTTCCAGGTGATACTCCTAAAAAAATTGCACTTACTCAAATATATTGACTACAGATGAAATATTATTGTTTGATATAAAACCAATGCCATGCTTAGTGTATGTTAAAGATAACTTTAAAGCTATCATTATAATGCATGCCATCACACAGAATGTATATAAAATATTTTATAAGGATCAAAAGCCGGACATAGCATATGGAGTATACAGCTTTAAATATGCTAATACATAGCTAAAAGAAGGTGCATGTCACATGGTACAGTTTCTAGAGGCAGTAGTCTGAGTCAAGACCTCATAAGGCTATTAAACCATCTAAAGATTTTGTGTTTTTTATAGAGCATTCTGTTAAGCATTACAGATCCATTAGCATGCCTCTCAACTATTTTTAATTTTGCAGAATGTCCTCATTTTGTAAAATTTTTGACTTCCTGCTAAATCACTGAGATTGCTAAGTCAATAACAACACATATGTTGGGAGTTTTATACTTCTTATTGTTCCAAAAAATGTATATCAATTAAAAATCTGTCGTATTAATGTTTTAAGTGAATCTGAGGAGTATTTAAAAATTGTGTGTGGTGTTGGACTTTTGCCCCACCATTACTTTGATTTGTCCAGAATTCTTAAGCAAAGAAGTTGATGGGTATATGTCCACTAAAAGCTGTTGACTTCAAGCTTACAAGCACTATGAGGTGGATCAAAAAGCAGAAAGATGGACTAGCTACAGGCCTTGGAAGTGCTTGTGGTGTAAATGCAGTCACAAAACAAATGATCCAGCAGCTGGAAAGTTAGGGGTCAAGTAATTTCATTTCAACAGTAGGGAGGTCAACAAACAAATAAGTGTATGAATATTTGTTCAATATATACAAAGAAGAATGCAGGATATTATTTATAAATGTCAGATGTTATGCTGAATCTTGAAGTTTATGATTCTAATATGTCCTGATCCTGTTTCCTATTTTGTAGTAAAAAGGAAAGTCTACCTGTTCCCGGAAAAAAAAAACAGTATTCCTTTGTGGTCATTTAATAACCACATTACAGTGATACACATATCCATCTTGGGGAAACTAACCAAGTTCTGGAGAAACACATGGCTACAACTCTGTAAAAGCAGTACATTTTATAAATGTGGCTGAGATCACCATAAGATCAGATACATTTTGTTTGAGATCTACCATTTAGTGATTTTATATAATCATATATTTTATATCTAAATTTAATTTCATGAAACCAAAGGTAAACAATGTTGACTTGCCACTATGCAAATTATGAAACGTGAAAAGCAACATTTTATAGGTTTGTTGAGGCAGCAGAGGGTTTAATATAGCGATTTTACTGCTGCCTGTTTGCCCACTTGCTGTTTTGCAAGATATGCTTTGTACCTTGTGGTAAAATAAAAAAAAAAACTTTTAAAAACTCTGTTCTTAAATTAATTTTGCATTTATCAAATTAGCATCAACCTGTCCATTTTAAAAAGGGAAGTAAAAGATCTAACAAGCTAAATGCACCTGTTATTCAAACATGGATATCACCTAATTTGTCTCCCTTCTTCGTTATTTAACAATTCTGCAATATACGGTCTCTTCTTCCTCCACGCACGCATTACCGTGTATGAACTTGCTCTAAAGTCACTGACTGATCTGATTTTTTTTAAATATTGTCACAAGCTGTTGCTGATTTTAACTTCATGCAACTCATACTATCTACTTCATTTGTTAACATCTCTTATACTCTATATTCATTACTTTCACCTGAGCTGAGCCTACCCTGGTAAATAGTTAATAAATAAATATCTCCACCTACCTCCACAGTTTTTAACTGATTTTCTTACTTATCAAGCCTGTATAGACTGTGTTTTGATATATACGGAGGTGCAGCGGTTAGCGTTGCCACCTCACAGCAAGAGGTTCTCCGGTTTGATTCTAGGCTGGGGTGCCTTCTGTGTGGAGTCTGCATGTCCTCCCTGTGGTCGTGTGGGTTTCCTCCCACATCCCAAAGACATGCTGTAGGTGGATTGGACACTCTAAATTGGCCCTACATGAGTGTAAATGCGTAGCCTTCTGTGGAAGGTTGGGTGTCAGGCTGGCAACTTGACACCGAAGACTCCACTGCCAATCATGAGCGGACAGGTGATCTGGGGACCCCTAAACAGGAAAAGCCAAAAGAAGAAGAAGATTTTATACATATATTATATATATATATATATATATATATATATATATATATATATATATATATATATATATATATATATATATATGTATATATATATATATATATATATATATATATATATATATATATACACACACACACACACACACATATTTGTATATTTACATGTGTGTGTGTGTGTGTGTGTGTGTGTGTGTGTCACTGTGCCAGTCACATTGCTACTCTGTATGACTCCTTGGCCAAATCCTGGAGCCTGCTGCTACTGAAACTGTGACCGTTGCTGCACCTGTTGTTACTTACTGCTGGTGTGAGTTTGTTTTTTAGGCCAAATCCCATGATGTCAGAGCTACTGAATCTGCCTTGCTGTGCTGATAAAACTGTTAGCTCCACATGAACAATCCTGGGAAATTACTTATAACACCATTTCAGTTTCAGAAGGCACATATAGACACAACATGCAAGAAGTCTTGCTATCATATCCAAGATGTGGTTAAGGTTCATAGGTTTATAGGTAAAAACTTTGCTGAATACTACGAATTAGGCCTCCTATTTACTAATCAAGAAAAACTACACCAGCAATGTCATAGCACTTAATGCATGCTCCTTATGGTAAACATTTGGAAGCACAGTTCTGGATATTCTATATAAAGATTGAAGGCACAGACAGAACATTAACAACGCATGTGAATTAAGTCACTGCCAAACCTGGTTACATGGAGTTAAGTGAAAACTAACAACAGTGCAAAAGTCTTTAGAGATTCCAAGCAGTTTAATTTGAAGTCATACTTGGAGGGAGTGGAAAAAAAAGGAAAAAAAAACACTATGATGGCCAGCTCTGTTGACAAAGAAGGATGAAGATCTGACTTTCTGGGTTTGATAAACAGTTATGGATAGTGGGAAGAACAAGCATAGAGATGTGAGAAGAGTAAAATTGTTGCTCTGCCCACCTTTAAGGCAGGTGAGGTGAGAGAGGGAGTGTAGGTTGGTCCATGAGTTAAGACCTGGACAATCATGCTTGTGGTAGCTGACCCACTGCACACTGAAGCATAAGGATGTATGGAAGTTTACTAGCACTTACCATAGTAAATTACTGCAGACATCGGTCATGGGCTGAAAGAGGGGCTTAAGATATATAGAATATAAAACCCCCACCCTTTGCTGCGGATGATAGCATTGCTCTTTGCTGTTGACTCGCTCCATTCAGGGAACAGATGGGCCAGTGGATCACTACAGGGTGAGACCTGATATTGCTGCAGGGTTGGGGGGTGGAACAAAAGAATCTTTAATAAACATTTTGGAAAGCTGCTATAAATAAAAGCCTGGCTAGTAAGTGCAAAATTCTGCAGCTTCAAATTCAAAATATAAATTATTTGAACAAATTTCAGTAGGAATACATGGGATACTAACAGTCTTTAGGGACTCATGGACCAACCTAGAGTCCCTCTGTCACCTCACCTGCCTGTAACGTGCATGGCTACACTGCAACATAACTCATCACACTCTTTAAGCAGATATTTCCTGACAGCTTATTTATAACTGATAGCTGATGAGGAAGTGAAAAAATAGCTCATCAGTGAGCACTTACAGGGATATATTATTATTCAGATAAAGTTTACCAAGTGGTTTTGTGCAGTTTACAGAACATTATTAATGCAATGAGTTGGCAATAAACTACATCCCACAGACCTAGGTTTTCATACTCTAAATTTTCATCTGGACGCCGTGGGACACTGAGTAAGTCACCTAACCCGGCAGCACTCTGGATCACTTCCACCAAAGGACAACTGCGCCTAGTGAGTTCACTCAATTAACAGTACATAGCTTAAAGATACTCTCCATGTGATAAAATGATGACTGAAATCTGCAGTCACTGATGGAATTTTTAGACACTGTTGCAAAATCTCAGTGGTTCTGATGGTCAGTGGCTGCAGGCTCATGGATGCTGTGTCTGACTTTTAAGTAAAGGAAAGCAAGACAGGGCTATGAATTAATGTACAAAATACAAAAGCCATAGCCACCAAGCCATGCCTTTTACAGGGTGCTAAATCCCATGCAACAATGTGTAATCTCATCTTCAGAGAAACGTAGTTCTACTTGGAAGGGATAGCTCTCTGTATTATGTACTGATATAAATGTGAAAAACAAAAGGACATACTTCAAAATATTTTACACAAAATGTGGTGCATGGAAAGGACTGCTTTCAGATATGCAAAGTCACAGAAGCATGAGAAAGAACAGAGCTGGAATGGGGAGATAACGTGCACAGGTCCTACATTCTAGTAAATCAAGAGTAAAGCAATATAGATGCAGACAATTAGGTGTATAATGCATCTTAATGAAAAAGATAGAGTGAGGCAGACATCTTTTCTTAGCAGATGTGCATTTTAATGAATTCATTTACTTTGTTAATCGGGTAAGTGAACGGATCTTTTTAGATCCTTTTCGGCCATGACCTGGGCTGCAGGGCAAGGATATATGAAATTCTTAGCGACAGTTTGGAGTAGCCAATCAACAGTATGTTTTTAGGAGGAGAGTGAAATACAGTAATTAAAGAAAATCCATAAAAGAACATAGACTGCAGGTCAGAACTGAATGCTGGATCCCTGATCCATACAAGGCTAGCCTTATGCATAGGCCAACTAAGTGGCTGCCTGGGGTGCCATGCTTGTAGGAGCACTCTTTCCACATTTATTTTTTTAAAGCAATAAAGTACATTTTTTCTTTTCTCTAAAAAAAAAAAAAAAAAACAACATCCCACAGCATGTAGGGTACCCCAGGTGGGAGGTGGTCTCCCTGAGCTGACCATTCAAGTCACATCATGTTAGAGTTGACCATAAGCACAATGTCATAAGAAAGAGGGTTGCTCAATGTTAACAGTCACTATCTGACTTTGCAGGACTAGTGTACATTTGTGAGAGCAAGATTAACTATGGTAGGTATAATTGGTGGGGCTGTTTCTGGAGGAAAATGACAAGCTGTCTGCTGTTGTTTGCTTAGTATTTCCACTTTGCAGGACCGACTTCTGTGACTTAAGTGAAGCAATGTGCAGTAAAGTATCACAACTGTTTGAACTAAGATGAAATACATTACACAATCTTCTTCTTATCACAATCACATGTCTGAATTGTACACAGAAGTTGCTATAACTGCTTGGTGGAGGTCGTCTGGATCAAAGTAACTGACCCTCTTGTCACTTGCTCAGTTTAACAGTCATATCTCAAAAAAGCATCACTGAATACTCAGAGCTTGATGAAGAAACCTTACTTAAGTTACTAACTATAGTTATGCACTTCTTTGAAAAACATGATGATGACTACACTTTATTGCAGGCTACTGTTTTAGAAAAAGTTTTTGTTAAAACTGGAGACGAAGGTCTGTTAAAAAACATGCTGCTAACAAAAGAAGCAGTATACATTTTAAAGTATAACACTCTTTTTCCAAAAGGACTTAATTTAGAGTTGGACTGGAAGTGTCTAATTTGATTGTTTTATTAGACAACTGGATAATGAATTAATTGTGGGTTTGTATATAGGGAAGGTTTTTTTATGCATTGTGTATCACTTCTTGAAGGATGTTTGGCCGAGGTGCTAAAGTGCAATAAAGGAGTGGAACGGAGCCTGGTGTTGTTTTTCTAGCTAATCCAAACCCCCAGCTAGATGCAGATGCACACTGGTTGGCAGGAAAGGTGGGTTTTCAGTTTGTATATAATGGAGTAAAGACTACATCAAGAGGAAAATATAGGAAGATTGGCATCTTTTACAGCCTAGATGGAAAACTGTGGAATATTAAAATAAAATCAACTTCAGTAAAGATCTTGGTGGAATGTTTAAACATATTATAGAGATCAGGCGTAACAATGCCTTATGCTAAAAATACCAGACTCTCAAGCTGCTTCTAATACCGAAGAACACTCCTGGCAAACATCAAAGACTGAAACAATACCAATCTCATGAACTTAAATTATACCCTGACTTAGGAATGGGGTTCATTCCTGTCACAGTATTAGAAAACAAAATACTTAGAGAAATTAAAAAGAGAGGCAAAACTTGCTCTTGACAGATTTTCAGAGATGTTCCTACTTATAATGACCTAAAATGACCCAGAGAAGTACAAGTGTGTGCGATACAAACAGTGAGGCACACAACTGTCTGACGCACACAGTGAAGCACACAACTGTAATGAGGCACAATACAGTGAAGGACACAACTATGTGAGGTACAAATACTCGAAGCAGTGCTGTGTAGAAGGCATGTACAGTGAAGTTCCTGCTAATGTGTGAGGTACACAAACTGAAGTACAACTGTAATGAGCACCCTCAACACTAACAATATAGCTGCTCCAACGGAAAGGACAATGAAGAAATACAGCATAGCATTCTGATTTATTTACCAGAAAAGTTGTGTTTTTCTTGGTTATGTATTGCATAGATGTATTGTCTCCCTGCATATGAGTCAATGGCCTCTTGCAAATGTTGGCAATCATGTCTGGATGCAGCTGGTTGCTATACAAGCAGTACTGGTTTGCAATCGGTTAAGTTATTCTGAACAAGAAACCATTGTAGGGGAATGTGATTGCTGTAGACCCAACTATTATGCTAAAACATAAGAATAACTATATGAACTATGCACAGAACTAATACTAACTAGTTCTGGTGGCACCATACATGAAAGAAATCACTAATGTGATGGCAACTGATGGTTTTACTGCTACAGTAGCTGATGAGTATCCTTAAAGATTTGTTATACTGTGCCTGTGCTTTTCAAGACAACTGTGTACTGAAGTGCTTCAGGGTAGCAACACTGTACCAGTAAATCATAATATTTAGGTAGAAAGCCTAAGCATTAACAAATCTAGGAGGTGAACAGTTACACAGTCCAAGCTCTGTGCACTTTTAGACTGGAAGCTTCATACTTATGTGGGAACAGCAGGACTACCATTTGACAGAATTTGTTAGTTAACTGGCCTTTTCTACAGGTAAAGCAACAAATCTAGATGATATAGCTCAAATTTTGTTAAATTCAAGGTTTGCAAAAAGACATTTATCCTGGTAGTTTCCCACACTCTAACAAGTCAAGGAGGGATTAGTTTAGCGCGGTATTGGTCCATGTAAAGGAATGACAGCAAAATGAGTGTATTCTGGGTCAGACAATAAGTTCCTGGTGTTTGAGACAACACCTGCTAATAGCTGCATGGAAACATGAGAGGCCTGCTTGTTGCCAAGTTTTGTCAATGGTGGGCCTTGCTCCCTAAGGGTAATTTTCTACACTCAGTTTTCCAGGTTCTAACACATTTCAAACATGTTTATGAAGTCTAGGTCCAATACTAAAAGCCCTGACATGGGAAAAAAACAACTGATTCCCCTGAAACTGGGGATAAGACTTTGCTGGGCCTGGTATGAGACTCTGGGAAGGGAGTAACTGGCCTTTAGTACCCATCCAACTCTGCCCAGCCATGTGACTAGAGATTGATCTATGGGCTCAATCTGGTCATTGCTTGTCTAATTACTGTACAGCCAATGGCTGATCCAAGTTAGAGAAGGCTACCACTTACATTCTGGGATATACATCCCCCAAGGCAAGATTTTGCAGCTGCTCCTCACTGCTAACTTTACCCATCTGAGGATAAGTTCAACACATGCACAAAGGCAAAACAGGCATTTCACCCAGCAGATTTATGTCTGGCAAGACTTCACAGAAGCCTGAATTCCAATTCTTAGGCCTTCTGATAGTGCTTTGGTAGAGATTTTGGTCTACTCATGGGACTTTTTTGCCAATCCTTTTGCAAGAGAATCATCCACCTATCTCCATCCTCATCTTTGTGGGGGTGGTCAGGAATCTCTCTGTATAATGTGTGCAGGTAATGGTATAATCTAAACCATGATGAACATGTTGAATTGCTGCTGAAGTCATTTTCTATCCCATCAGTACCAACCTGCATGTCAGACAAGAAAATGCATATATTACAGGTAAAGCATTTGCCATGTATGTATAACCTCATCTGAAAATA
>NC_056732.1:1427124783-1427149641 GCF_019279795.1 Protopterus annectens | reverse complement strand
ATCCTTTGTTCTGACTTCTTTCAAAAAGGGTCTTAATGTTGTGTCCCTTTCTGTACACTATCCTTGGGCTAGGGCCTAACTTGTCAATAAGACCAAAGGCACCAAACACTCCACTCCAATTTTTCTCCAATATTTTTCAAATTTTTGGTGAGTGCACATCAAATGTTAAAATACAACTTAACAAGCCCACTGGTATATTTTGTCCACTCACTGCTACATTAGTGCTTTTTAACAAGGGTGGGTAACAATCCATCCTTCTATTGATAACATACTTTTCCTGTCCCTCAACCAGTGCTTTAGGGTACCCTCTAATGAATAACATCTCCTTTAAGATGTCAATCACTTCCACAAATTTTTCATGTTCACTGGTTAATCTGGATACCCTTATCATTTGTCCTTTGATAAGGTTCCTTTTCTGCCAAAATGGGTGTTCACTATCAAAATGTAACAAACTATTTGAGTATGTTGGTTTTCTTTAGATTGATGGCTAATAACTCCTATTACCTATATTCATATACAGGTGTACATCCAGATAGTTAACCACTTCCTTTTTTTTTGTACTTGTAAATGTTAAAAAATTAGTCGTATTGAGAAGTATATGCCAAACAGTAGGGGTCCCAGGACTGAGTCCAGTGGGAAACCAGTTGTGACTGGTTAAGAGTTGGACTTGGAGGCCACTAGTCGTACCATGTGGGTTCTGTGTGTAAGCCAATTGGCAACCCATCCTGTGATGTATGGGTTTATGTACAGGCTGGTGAGTTTATCAATAATACCTGAGTGGGGAATGGTGTCAAAAGCTTGGCAAGGTTCAAGTAGTATGTGTGAACCACCTCTCCCCTCATCTAACGTCTTGGTGACTGGCTGTAAGACATCAAACTGGTTCAGTAGGCATGAACTGCACTTACCCAAGCTTACCTGGGTAGGGTCAAGTGTTTGGAGGTTACCAATGTCTTTGTTTTTGAGTGCCATGAGGATGCGCTCCATAGCTTTGCAGACCAGACTAGTCAGGCTTATGGGGTAGTAGTTACCATGGTCAGTTGTGTTTCCACCTTGGTGGAGTGGAAAAACCATTGCCACGTGCCATTATATGGGCATGTAGCCTGTGGAGAGGCTGAGGTCGAAAAGCTTAATTAGGTGGGGGGTCAGTTTGTCTTGTAATGTTTGCAAGATGCAGTCTGGGACACCTTCTGCCTCCACTAATGCTGTGTTTTGCTGTTAGAGAGGGCCATTTCCACCTGTGTGTCTCTGGTGTCTGGGATACTGTACTATTTGGGCATTGTTGTGCGCTCTTTATGGGGTGAAGTTTGCACTGAATGTATCTGCAAGGATGTTGGTGATATCAGTAGGGTCAATATAGTTGGTGCTATATTGCATTGGCACAGTGCAAATCTGTGTGTTACCACTTAGATCCTTGACATAGCCAAAGAAGGCTTTGTGGTTATCTTTCGAATCCTTGCCTATTTTCCTGTTGATGTTAGCCTTGGATGATTTCATGAGGGAAATAAGTTTCCTTCTAATACTGGTCATGGATGTCTGCCATTCTTGGGATTTGCTGTTTTTCTGGACTACAGTCCTATTTCTGTTGTATAGCCTGTTTATTGCAGGGGTCCACCAGACTGGTGTCCTTGTCTAGGAGGAGTGAGTCTTGGTTTACCAGTGATGGCACAATCCATACATCCTTGTAGGTGCTTATAGATTGCATTTGTAAATCTGTCTGTATCTTGAGCAGTGTTTTCCCTTAGTGTGGGGGCTGTGAAACCCTCCACCCCTGTCTCTAGTAGTGTGAATTTAGCTGTAGGAAATGTATACACTGTGGTTTCTGTGGGTGGGGGAGATGGTTAGGTGTGGAAACAGTGAATAGATCATGGTCCAATCTAACCAGTGACCGGTTTACCTCTGCTGTGGTGCACCTGCCGCCCATGTTGGTGATTACCACTTCTAGTATGTTTCCACCCCTCGTTGGGGAGTTTACCATCTGATGCAGGGCATATGAGGTGATAAACTCCAGGAAGCACTGGGCCTGGAAGTGAGTACTTGAGTACATTTCCCAGTTAATGATAGGGTAGTTGACATCGACCAATACTAGGGTGTGCGGTAGGACTGTCATGTTTTCCACTGTCTCCAGGTAGGTGGAGTGGTGGTCCTGGGTCATGGAGGGTGATCTGTAACAGGCCACAGTTTGCATTGCAGTTGTGGCTGATGTTAGTTGCACATGGATGATCTCAGAGGTATCATGCTGCCCCACTAACCTGGAGGTGTAGGTATCCCTGATGAACATGGATACACCCCCTCCATGTCTGTGTCAGTCCATGTTCTGTGGCCAAAATGTGTGGTATGGGTTGTAGTCCGGTAGAGCTGGTGTGCTTTCAGGAGCCTTAAAACAGGTCTCAGTTACTGCACAGATGTTGACGTTGTCCATACTGAGGAGTGCTGTGAGTGCGTGCATGTTGTGATCACAAACCCTGGCGTTGAGTAGCATAACCCTCATTAAATCTGCTATTGTGCCATTTACAGAGGTGGGATTCACCTTTGAGACTGTCCTAAAAAAGGCACCATGGGGTCGCCAATAGGCTTGGCCAGTATTCCAAAGCCTAAGGCTGACACATAAGCTGGTATGGTATTGTTGCATGCATGTTTCCCATCTGTGCTTATTTCTCATCTTTCTTGTAGGTAACCTACTGGTAAGCAATAGAAAGCCTTAAACACATACAAGTCTTCTAGCTTCCAAGATAGACTTTTGGAGTGATTAAGTATCAGTGTGTATGTTCTTGCTGTACTTAACTGTTTTCTAACTACATGGTGATGTTTCACAATATATTGTAATCTGAAAGCTCTGTTTATTCACATATTATGGCTGTGATACCCTGCACTTTAGAGGTTCACAGATAGGTAGTAGGCTATCTGCCCAAGGGCAATTAGAACCATAGTTACAGTGTGTGGGCTTTCTCTGCACCATTGATGATGTAACAGAGCCTCTGTCAAGCATAGCCAATGAAGTGATACCAGGCAGAGTTGCTGGAAGCTGTTGAAGACTGGGTTGGTGGAGGGTGATAGGGTTACTTAGTGATCTAAAGAGGGCATGTTAACATGAACAAGCAACACCATTCAATTTCACCAGCAGGCCTTGCAGCTATAAAACTGGAGTGGCTCCCCCACCCCCTGGCTGTATGGTTCTGGGACACATGATCCCAGGGGTGTATATTCTGTTACCCATTCATACATCAAGGTTTCCCTTGAAGTGTGTTAGTGAGGGGCTATGCCTAATGTAGTTAGGAATGTAATTTATAGTCGCTCATTTCATTTGTTATATGTTTTTATTTCAAGAGTAAGTAAAGCTCAGTGGGTTTGGGCGCATCCTCCCTTTGCTTAGCCTAGCTTACACATAGAAATCATCTAAATAGGAAATAGGCAAAAGCAACATTAATGTCAATAGTGTAATGGTTACAGCATTTGCATAGTATCTGTGCATTTGAGGTTCAAATCCCAATAAATTCAGGGATGTTTATCATGTTAAAAAGTATACCTTAACCACAGCTTGCATATATAGGTAATATTCTTCAGTATAATAAACATTTGAAACACCCATATAAACCCATGTGTGCTGGAGAGTAAAGTCAACAGAGAATGTAATGTTATGTAAGCACATAGTGAGATATTACTTCACTGAATGTTTATAACTTGAGTAGTTAGCAGATGTGGCCATGTTTGTGTGCACATGTTAAACATTTTAAAGTTTGTTTAACTGTGTTTAACTGCTGCTTTAATGTCACACAAACACTTTTACACATGCTTACAACTGCTTAAACGAGCCTTATTCTGGAGTAAAAAACATTTTTAAAGCATCACAGGTGTTGAACACTGGACCATGCACACCATAGTCATGGGACTTACCACTAAGCCATCTGAGCTGTACACATATTTCATAGTCTATAGACTACACCTTATTCTATAGGAATTCCACAGTACTGACCACAAATGGGACAGTCACTTTGTGTACATATGTACAGTACATTGTAATGTACTGTAGTTTGTGAATCAACATATACAAGTCTAAATATGTGTAACTGTTACAAATTAATATGATATATATATATATATATATATATATATATATATATATATATATATATATATATATATACATACCAGTGATGTCTGCACATAGATAGAAATCTGTATATATATATATATATATATATATATTATTACATTGTGCTATACATAGTGGGCTTGTACAAGCTTCACTAATTAGTCCTATGTAACACTTACCGTTCAACAAACGTTACACTATCTCCCAGCCCTACATTTAAACCTCATCCCCTTTGTATAAAACACTGTTTCAGAATTATCTGAATGTTTATAACATTTATCTGAAGTGCATCACTTCTTCTTATGCATTCCTGGTGCTAGTACAACTTAGCAGTGGTCCTAAGAAACTTGTCAAATACATCACTTGGGTTGTTTTAAAAAAAAAAAAAAGAAACTGTTAGAATGCACTGCTCTGGCCTCTAACTGTCATAGATATTTTGTACTTTTGTTAAGTATTTAATAGAGCTGGTTATAGTTATTATGTACTTTTAAGTATTTTATTAGAGCTGGCTAAAGTATATATTTGCTTACTATCACTTGATTTGAACTGCTGCATTCTAAGCATGACAGTCCATGTTTGTTCTACTGTTTTTTTTCTGACTAGGACCTGTTTCACCTGACTCAACTGTTAACCGTATTTTTCCTTCTCTACATTGTCTTCTTTCTCCCTCGTCTGTCCAGCTTTGCAAACAGCCTGTCCTGCATTAGAATTAAGAACCTGCCCTACCTGACGACCTGGACTCTCTATTTTAAAACTTGCACCTGCTGTCTCTTCCTATCAAGGAATAGAGGCTTACCTCTCCCTGAACTTACCCCCTAAAGGAAGCAGGAAATTATGTTATCTGCCAGATACTAATGTTACTTTGTCTAAATAACTAATGTATATATAATTATTATCCTTCCCTGTCAGGACAGCTAGTAGCCTTACACCTTTTCTCTTTACCTCCTCCCCTTCCCCCTTCTTGGCTTCACTATTCCTCTCCTTTACTACAAGTTCTACTCCTTACCTTCCTTGTACCACTGCTGTATAGCTTTTGCCCACTAGATGGCACCCTTTTCCCCTCTATATCTTTCCTACTGACTCAGACTAGACATACTTAGGATCTCATTTTACACTACTTATTTCATTGTAGACCCACTTTAACCTTCCATATTCACTACGCTCCGCTTAACTACCCTACCTACTCTGACCAGTAGTTAACCTATCACTTCCTTATCTACCTTCCCCTAAACTTACCTCTAATAGTCAGTATTCCACTGATTGTTTTTTACAGGTTCTCCTCCTTCTCTTGGCTCTTCCCGCTCTGTTCGCGCTGTGGGCTCACTCAGCTCCCCTACCCTACTCCTAATTCCCAACCACCCCAGTGGTCCTAAACTTATACTTCACTAACCACTCCCCCTTTATCTCATCCTATCACTATCCTCCTCATCACAAAGCCGCTCCCCTACCTCTATCATTCCTCATTAGTAATAATTAACTCTATTTGGGCTACTCACTCACCTTTCCTCACCATTTACTGCACTGACTGCTTCCAAAATCAACTCTTATACAACCTCCACTAATTTCCTATTTGCATAATTTAACCCTGCTCAATCTCTTTCAGCACTCTCTCCTTTTTTTTGCTTCACCTACTCACACAAATTACTCCTACCTCATTTTTACTTATTACAATGGCCCCGACACACAAAACTATTTTCACATACATACTACTCTTAACTACCACAATAGCCTCTCTTACAATACCTTACTCACTAATCTTCTTAGAAAATCTTTCTTTTCCTGAACAAAACCATCACTTCCAGCAAACTTTACCATCTTCTTTCATCTACTCCCTTAGCCACAGTAACATAACTTGTACCTCTAACTATATACTACCAAAATATCACAGAGCAACCCATGTTACATACATCACTACCAAAAAGAATTTTAATAATTTCTATAAAATCCTTAAATTTCTACAATATCCCCAGCAACACCTCCTCCTAGATGGTGATATTCATCCAAACCCTGGCCCCAATACTGACTATACCAATTACCTAGACAATTTAACATTGCCTGTGATCTCTACATTAACTAAACTACCTAATTCCCTCCTGATAGCTCACCTTAACATTCAAACTATAAACAATAAAATTTCCCACCTGCATGCACTCCTAGAAGTGCACTCGTTTGATATTCTCTGCCTTACAGAGACTTGGCTAAAACCATCTACTCTGGACCAGGAAATTACCCCTCCTGGCTATAATATCCTTAGATATGACCGTAAAACCAAAAAAGGTGGAGATATAGCCATTCTCTATAAATCTAATCTCCAAATTTCCCTTTAATGTGTTCCCATCATTAGATACAAAGTCTGAAGCCCTGACTGCCAAACTCCAAATCAACAACTCCAAATTTATCTATCTAATTTGCATGTATCTTCCCCCCTGGTAACAATACCAATACTCTTGAAAATTTACTTAATTGCCTCTCTACCCAACTACCCCAGGAGACCATTGTATTGGGTGACTTTAACATTGACTGGTCCACCTGCAGTTCCCCTAACCCTACTAATCACATAAATCTCTTCGGATTTTCACAAATAATAACCACTCTTACTAGAATCCACAAACCTAGCAGTAAGGAAACCACACTTGACTGGATCCTTATTAATAACCACCCTGAAACTTATACACCAGGAACCCTTCCTGACGATATCAGCGACCATATGCTTACCTACATTATTAGACAAAAAGTCCATATCCCAACTACTAATAATTTTAAAAGCTCCTGCTCTAAAAAATTCTTTAATCCAGACAGCTTCCTAAATGAACTACAAGCATGTGACTGGTCACCAATGACTCATCTTGAACTTGATGAAGCAGTGACCTACTTTAACACCAAATGTCTTCAAATCCTAGATTACCATGCACCTTATCGCTCTTTTAGAATAAGAACCAAATCTGCCTCATGGCTCAGAAAACAAACTAGGCAAAAGATGCTCCTCAGAAAAAAAATCTGGGCTAAATGGAGAGCCACCAAATGTCCATCAGATCACCTCCACTTTAAACAGTTAAGAAATGCCACCAAGAAAGATATTCTTAGAGACAAAAAAGACTTCTACCTTCACCTCCAACAAACCAGTCAACAAACTCCACAAAAATTTTGGTCAGGGATAAACAAACTTCTTCAGCCAGGCCACTGTACAACTCCTACCCCTGCAGGATTCAGCAAAAATAACTCCAACCAGATTCCTGATGCCTTTAATAACTATTTACAGAAGCCATTCTAACCCTAGCCAATTCTTTACCTCCTTTTACTGCTTCCCCACTAAATACCTCTAAGACTTCATCTCCTACCTTTCAAATACAATCTGTACCTACATCTCTCATCTGTCTTCTTCTTTTGGCTTTTCAAGGTTAGGGGTCGCCACAGTGGATCACCTGTCCACTCATGATTGGCAGTGGAGTTTTACGGTGTTGAGTTGCCAGCCCAGCGCCCAACCTTCCACAGAAGGCACACGCTCACACCTAGGGCCAATTTAGAGTGTCCAATCCACCTACAGCATGTCTTTGGGAGGAAACCAGAGCACCCGGAGGAAACCCACGCAACCACAGGGAGGACATGCAAGCTCTACACAGAAGGCACCCCAGCCAAGAATCAAACCAGAGAACCTCTTGCTGTGTGGTGGCAATGCTAACCACTGCACCACCGTGGCTGCCCTGTAAGCTCCTTCAAAAATTGAAACCTTGCACCCCTTCTGTTGACCGTCTCCCAGCTGAATACCTACAAATTGCCGCAAAAGCCATAGACTATCCCATCTCTATCCTTATTAATAGAACTATCTCAGAAGGCAAAATCCCTACCATATGGAAAGTATCCCACATCATCCCTCTACATAAAGGTGGATCATCTATTGAGCTTTCTAACTTTCGGCCTATTGCCTTACTCTCCCAATAACTAAAATAATGGAAACATGTATTCACAAATAACTACTTAACCACCTTCTACAAAATAATCTACTGGCAAACTGCCAACATGGCTTCAGGCCATTTCATAGCGCAACGACTGCCCTGCTATCCTTCACTGACTCTATAAACAAAAATCGTAGCAATAACTCTTTTTCCTCTGCACTATTTATTGACCTGTCAAAAGCCTTTGATATGGTTAACCATAACTTACTTCTAGACAAACTAAAAGCCAATTCATTCGATCCACAAGCATTACAATGGTTTAGGTCTTATCTGGAAAACAGACAGCAAGCAGAACTTTGGGATAACAATCTGTCTACATTACTTCCAGTAAATATTGGAGTACCCCAAGGCTCTATCTTAGGTCCCCTTCTTTTTTCCTTATTTATTAATGATCTACACATAAACATTACACAAGCCACCTGCATTTTATATGCAGATGACTCTACTTTAATCTGTACAGCTAAGAACATAGCCTCTTTCCAGTCCCTCACCCAAACTGTTTTCTATAATGTTGAAAAATGGTTTATGCAACACTGCCTCCTCCTAAACCCCCCCCCAAAAAAATACTGTTTTTTACTCCAACTCATAAATCACCTCATCCATTCTTCTCAATAACCTCTAACAATGCTACCAACATATCTGCAGATACTACAACCCACCTACTAGGCGTAACAATTGATAATTGCCTCAACTACGATGACCACATTAACTCCACTATAAAGTCTGTTAATAAAAAAACGTGGTACCCTCTATAGAATTAAACCCTTCCTTACCCCTTCTGCCAGAAAAACTATTGCCCAGACCCACCTTATTTCTACCCTTTTCTATGCCTCTGCTATATATACTAACCTATATAAAAAATAACCTCTCCAAACTTTCCACCTGTTATAATAGCATATCTAGATTCATCACTTGCTCCCCCTTTAAAACTCACCATTGCCTCAACCTCAAACAACTGGGATGGCTAGAATTATAGACCCATACACTTTGTCAATAATTACGTATAACCCAAAAGATCCTATACCACCCCAACAACACCCCAATCCTCACTAATATGATTACACCATACAAAAATCTGGCTACACTATGCTCTGCTAATAAACTCCTAGTTTCCTCTATTAAATCTAAGAACAAAGCTGGTGACTCACTTTTCTCGAACACAGCAGTTAAAAACTGGAATCAGCTTCCTTCTGAAATATCAACCCTTGCTTCTACTTCTCTATTTAAAAAAACATCTCAAAACTCACTGGCTTTGTCCATGTGTGAACCCAGACTGATATCTCTTTCCCCTACCTGCTTTCACCCCTTTCTCTACTCCTCTAACCTATGCCTCTAATTCTAGTCACTACACTTTCCTTCATAGTATGAGGATAAAACAAAAAGGGTTTTCTCTCCTAATTGGGTCTTGCTCAAACTTACTATTGTGTTTAGAATAATTTTTCTTTTGACCAATGTTGCCTCTGTACTGTGATTTTACGTGTCTTTTTATATATTGTAAACTTTGTTACTGTTCATGCTTGGAGCTTTTCTCCCGGGCCTCTACTGAAAATGGACATATATCCAGTTAGACTAGCCTGGTCAACAAATGCAATATAATAATAATAATAATAATAAAATATATATATATATATATATATATATATATATATATGAGTTTATGATGATCGACAACTCAAAATCGACAGTGACTTCACCGACAGTCACATCACCGACATCGCAAAACACGACGTTTACCAAGTAGCGGATGTAACCACTACTCATGCCTACCATGGTTGCATGACACTGCCACACTTAACAAACCATGGTAGGCATGAGTAGCGGATTTACATCCGTTACTTGGTAAACGTCCGTGTTTTGTGATGTCGGTGATGTGACTTGGTGAAGTCACTGTCGATGTTTTGAGTTGTCGATCAACTCATAGGGCCCCATATATATATATATATATATATATATATATATATATATATATATATATATACAAGTACATCTATAGTAATATATATAAACATCTATGAACACACTTCATGACACAGAAGCAATCCAAAGGAATTGAAGTGTGCACAAAACACATGCAGCTCTGGTATTATAACTATTAATATTAACCTAATTCACCATAAAAGGGATGGTTGTTGCATATATAGAGATTGCGGTGGGGGAGGAATGATGGGTAATGAAATTATGCATCAAGGAGAGCCTGGGTTGGATGTTCAGTAAGTGAACTGGAGAGGTAAACATGGAGTATGGGGACAATATAAAAAGGACACAAAACAAGAACCATTCTCATCCATAATACACCCTGTTGTGTCACATTGCAACACCTAATTCAACAAACATATGAAAATTAACATGTATCATACATATGTACACCAACTGACTGTCACATTTGTTTTCAGTAGTGAGGAATGCCCGTAGTAAAATGTATATTCTAAACACCATCCTCAGATTAATGAAAAGTTTTTATGATTTTAAATATTTATTGAGAAATAAAGATCTAAGCACTTTATGTTATTTCAAGAAATGGATTTTAAGGACAGAACATAATGAGGTTTTAACATTAACCGAAATGGGTATGAGTGAATTGTTGTTTGGTTAAATAAACTGTAAATTTGTTTGTCAATTAACTAATTATTCAATTAATGAGAGTATAAAAAGTTGCCAAAGGGAGCTAGTCATTAATCTGAGGAAGTGCATGTTTTGAAAACGAAAACGCAGTATTTCCGAAAAGCGTTAATGTGAGTTTGCTCTGTGGACTGTACTGGCTGTTTTTTTCGATTTTCAAAGTGGTCGGAGTGGTGAATAAATCCTAGGAATTTGTTTTAACTGTGTTCCTGTGTTTTATCCTTACTTTTGGATTTACTGGTTTTTATTTCCACAACTTGTTTTTTGTTCTGTGTATGTAGTCCCAGTTCTGTAAGAATTACAGTGTAATCAATGCATATAGTGGAAATAGTTATCTTATAGCGATGTATTGTTGAGCAGTAGTAATGCTTGTAGTATTCTATGTATGTACTGCTATAGGTCACAAGGCAAACTCCTCATACGCCACAAGGGATGATATATATGGGCTTGGAACTCACCATTTCTCTTCCAGCCACTGTCAGTGTCAAGGTTGGTCCAACAAGTATGTGCTATAACAGGGAATAGTATATGTCAATATATTGTAACAGTAGACATATGTATGGGTGTATAAATAAGATGAACATGTCAAAGGTGTGCTTACTGTGCAAATATGGTTTGCATTGTGGGATATTGTGCCAATAACTGTGTAATGTACAGTATTTTAGGCAGATCTGTATTCCATTTTACATAGCTTTTCTGTTATGTTATGCAAACATTAGTTATGTCTATTGGCAATTACATTAATCAATAACAAGATACATATGACTTGTATTCATCTGACTGTTTAGCAGCATGATAGCAAAGATAATTGGAAGAGCTAGGTAACTATCCATGCACATAACACATGTAATATCAACCTCTCTAGTATCGTTTGCAAGCAAAAACAGCAGTGCATGTGTACATTTTATGCAAATGTGTAGTGACCCTTGTTACAGGGCTGGGCCAAATGGCTATGTGCACACCTAGGTTTACTATTAAAACTTCGAGCGGCACTCCGTCGACTGTACTATAGTCGAACACAGAAGTTCGAAAATGATAATTGCAAAGTCAAAAAAACAATCTAGGAATGGGTTTTAACATGGGTCGAAGTAGGGGAGATGTTTATAGTTCAGAATAATACTGAACACCTACCTCGACCCATGTTAAAACCATTCCTAGATTGATTTTTTTACTTCGACATTCGACGTTTTCGAACTTCCATTGCCGACTATAGCACAGTCGATGGAGTGTCGTTCGAAATTTTAATAGTAAACCGCACACCTACATAGAGTGGATATTGAGAGTAGAGACACACTGGTTGAACTTTCAAGTTTGTGTAGCCTAGCCTCTCATTGCCAACTTAACAGCCGCTTACAAATACTGTATGTAAGGTTGTGCACAGTACTGATAATGAAACAGGTTGCAAGTCTTCTTTAACTCTAGTGTAACATCTGCAGTAGGAGTGTATGATGTAGGAGACTGCTGCCCATGTGTAATAGCTGCTTCATAGGTGATGGCTTACACTATCTGATTATATCCTGATCATGTTGATAGTGGTAGCAGAGTCTATTGCTACATGACTCTGTTTGGGAGTGGGTGTCTGTGCCCAACAGAGCTCATGGTTCTGGTGGATATGTGAGTATATACCCAGAAAAGGATACAGACCTGTAGACACTTGCATCATCTGTAATCAACTATCAGGATGTGATGTACTCCTCAGAGGAGGATTGCTGCTAAAGGTAGCTACTGTGTTTCTGTAATAGCCAGTGTTGTCACATCCATAACACAAATATTTACTTGTGAGCATCACTGTCTAAAACATCTTCATAAGCAATAAGTAAACTAAATACAGTACTTGATACTTGTAGTATTGAATGCTCATACAGGCATGTCCACTAGTCAGCTACTGGTGTTTACTAATGTCAGCTTTGTGTATGTGGCCATCCTGGGGTAATGTAATTTCTATGCCATGTACACTGCCAAACCCACCAAACACCACACCCCACACATTGTCTGGGATGCAGCTACAGGGTTAAGCTGGAAGGCAGTCCAGTCTACAGCCATGACTGGACTGGACAGTCATGAGGTGTAGGTTAACACATGCATCTCATCATCACACCCAACACATACCCTTACCAGAACACAGTAAAGACACCCACACATATCATTGCTGGAGCCTTCCTGTGTAATGACAGAGTGCTCTTCAAACTATCTGGAGATATACAGAGCTGAGTACATTTTTCTGGCACTTCAGAGTTGTGTACTGGTAATTGTTGTTTGACTAATTTTATATCATTGCTGGCTGACTTCAGAGTTGTTTTTGCTTCACTGTATAGTTTTTCAGATCTTCTGAAGGTGTTGGTTTTCCCATACCCACCCTCCCTATTCTTGTGTTGTTGTTTAAATTTGGAGGCTTTTGCAGTTGCCCGCCCCCACTGTAGATTTGATCTGGGACACTTCCCCCAGTCCCAGCTCTTTACCTCATTCTACCCAATAGACTCCTTCTGCACTTTTTAGTCATTTTTAATTTAATTGCATTTTTTAAACTGTTTGGTCTAACATTGCTACATACTGAAGTGTGCTAGCTTGCACTGCATTTGAATTGTTTTGACTGCTGTTTTAGCTACTTTTCTGTATGTATGTATATATATATGTATATATATATATATATATATATATATATATATATATATATATATATATATATATATATACATATATGTATAAAATACCTTTCCTGTAACTAGTGTAGTCCAGATTCATATTTGCTGTATCCAGGACTGTATGTAAGCTTCTGAGCCCCCCCCACAAACTTTCTGTGTTGGAGGGAAGCCTTCTAGCTTATCAGTGGGGGTGGTAAGCACTAGATAACCTATCTACCACATAAGGAGTGGTTCTGGCCCAGAAATTGTAGTTATTGGCCATTTGGGCAGTTTTCCATCTATCTCAACTTTCTGATTTAAAAGCCCACATTTGCACTTGTTTCCCCCCTTTCCTGTAACTAGTTTAGTCCAAATACAGATTCTTAGTTTTAGCACTTGAATTTGCTTATTCGTGATCAGCACTTGTTCAGAACTTGTAAGTACTAAATAACCTACTAATTACTACAGCACTCAACCTTCCTCATTACCTAGGGGAAAACAGTTTTGGTACTTACTTTCCTCACTTGCTTAGAGAAAAACAGCTCTTGTACTCACTTTCCTCACTTGTCTAGAGGATAATAGTTTTTTATTCAGGCATGTCCAAGGGTCAGCTCCCAGTGTTCTCTCCTGTCTATCTGATGAATCTGGGCATCTTGGGGCAATGTAGAAATTGCCTCATGTACACAGACAACCCTCTCCTCCTACCACCCAACACTACAACCTGTGAGAGATGTACTTATCTAGCCAAACTGGAGGTAAAGCTCTCTCCAATCAAGACTGAACTTGACAGTCAGGAGGAGAAGGTAAACACTTGCACCACACCACACTCATCACATAGTCTCACTAAATCTACACCACCAGAATCCACACATAGAAACACAAAAATATTCGTGGAGGCTCTTAATAATAATCTGCTTAAGCAAAAGAGACCTCCAAAGTAGAAATGCAAGCAATCTCTACCCCCCAACACAATCCAAATGACACATAGCCCACAGACTCAGTGTGCCACTCAACCACAGCCAATAAGGCAAAACAACGAACCCAACACACTAGTCAAAGGTGACTCTATAGTCAGGCACACTGATGTCCCACTCACCAGGCTAAACAAGGAGAAGGTTTCTGTCAGCTGCCTGTCGGGTGCCAGGATCTGCCACATAACCCACGCACTCTGGTCACTCCAAAACAAGTACAAATATGACTCTATCATGGTCCATGTTGGTGTGAATGACCTGAGACGTACCTCCCTGGACTACATGAAAAGAGACATGGAAGAGCTCTCCGATCTTGTAGCCCAGGCAGGTATGACCCTAGCCTTGAGTAGCATTCTGTCATCACCCAGAATGATGCCGCAGTACAAGGACAAAATGATTGACTTCAACAATTGGCTAAGCTTCTGGTGCCATTCTAAAGGGATCCAGTATCTGTCTGCCTGGGATGTCATGGTCGACAGACCACAATGCTTTGCCAGAGATGGTCTGCACCTGTCACCCCTGGGATTCCAGATACTGGCTAAGGTTATTGACTCCCCTATAATGCCTTTTTTAGGCAAGGTTCAAATGACAAATTCATCACCGTAACAGGAAGAGGCAAGCAAAAACTGAGGGTGATGCTACTCAATGCTAAAAATCTAAATCTCAAAATGCACTCACTCAAGGCACTCCTTAAAATGGAGAACATTGATATCTGTGCAGTGGCTGAGACCTGGTTCAAGGCTCCAGAGAGCACTACCAGGCTATAACTCATACCGCACTTTTTGGCCATGTAACCTGGACCGGAACACCAAAGTCGGAGGTGTGTCCATATTCATTAAGGATATCCACACCTCCAGGCTAGATGCTCAGCATAATGCAGCCGAGGTTATCCAAGTGCAACTAACTCTGGGCAAAACTGCAATCCAAATTGCAGCTTGCTACAGATCACCCACCATGCCCCAGGATTCCTACTCCTCTTTTCTTGATGTACTGGAAAATATTAGGGTTCAACCAAACACCCTAATAATGGGCGATTTCAACTACCCCACCATTAACTGGGAAAACTACTCATGTACCAACTCCTTCGCTCAAGGCTTTCTGGAATTCATAAACTCCAATGCCCTGGATCAACTTATCCACACCCGCACCAGGGGCAACAATATCCTAGATCTAGTCATTATTAACATGAGTGACCGGTGTTCCACACCTGAAGTTAACGCCTCATTGGTCCAATCCAGCCATAAGTTAATTACCCTAGATATCCACATCCTGCCCCCACCCCCCATTAAGGAAACCATGGTAAAACATTTCTCCAAAGCCAACTTCATGCTTCTTAAGACAGAAGTGGTGAACTTCATGACACCCATGCAGATGGACAATACAGTTACGACTACTGAATCCTACACAATTGCACTTTATAAACACTTACATGAGTGCATGGATCATGCTATCCCAAACAGAACCAAGATGCTATCCTCCAAAAGAAGGAAGCCAATCTGGTGGTCCCCTGCCATAAACAAACTGTACAACAGAAGGAAGAAACTGTTGCAAAAGACAGTAATATTCCACGAGTGGAGGAGCTCCCTGGTCAGACTCAGTAAGAAGCTGCGATCCATGATAAAATCCTCCAAAGCTAGTTACAAAAACAAAATCATCACTGATTCTAAAGACAACCACAAAGCATTCTATAGCTATGTCAAGAATCTCAATGGCAACACTCAGATCTGCTCTGAGTTACAGCACAATGGCACTAAATATACAGACCCAACTGATATTGTCAACATCCTGGCAGATAGGTTCAGTGCTAACATTATCCCCCTCCCACCCCCTAAAGAGCCCATCTCTATACCGGAAGAATGCAAAGTTCCTGTAATCATGGCTGCACAGGTAAAAAACACACTCTACAAAGCCAAGAACACAGCATTCATGGGACCAGACAACATCCCAGGCTGCATTTTACATGAACTACAGAACGAACTAGCACCCCACCTCAGTACCATGTTCAATCATAGCCTCACCTCAGGCTTTGTGCCTTCTGAATGGTGCACAGCAACAGTTATCCCACTCCACAAGGGGGGAGCCACCACAGACTCCGGGAACTACCCCGCCATTAGCCTGATGAGCCTGGTCTGCAAGGCCATGGAGTGTATCATCATGGAACTTATAAACAAAGACATTGGTAATCTCCAAACTCTGGACCCCACCCAGTTCAGGTTGGTAAAAGGCAGACCATGTCTCCTAAACCTGATAGACTTCTTTGAAGCAGTCACCAAAGCCGTAGACAAGGGTAAGGTGGTTCACACAGCCTATCTAGATCTTGCCAAGGCTTTCGACACCATCCCCCACTCTGGAATTATAGATAAACTCACTAAACTAGGTATAAATCCCTATGTCACAAGATGGGTTGCAAACTGGCTCACTGACAGAACCCACACTGTGAAAGTAGCAGACTCCAAATCCGACTTCAGACCAGTGACAAGTGGAGTACAACAGGGTTCAGTCCTGGGTCCTCTCCTGTTTGGTATCTACTTCTCTGAAGTACAGGCTAATACAGAAGGTCATTGGCTAACGAAGTTCACAGATGACTGCAAACTAGGAGCCATAATCGAAACTCCTAACGATGTGGACATCCTACAAAAGGGCCTCACTGAGACAGATGCCTGGTGTCAAAGCTATGGCCTCAAGCTCATTGCCAAAAAGTGCATTGTCATCCCCTTTGGTAAAAACTCTGTACCCATGAACTACAACATATGTGGTAGTATACTTAACACCAAAATTGTGATGAGACCTTGGGTCACAGGTGGACAGTAATCTCTCCTTTGATAATCACATCGCCACAGTAGTCAGGAAATCCTTCTATGTGGCACACCTCATCACAAAAGATTTCTCATCCAGAAAAAAAGAGGTCATTGTTCCCCTCTACTCATCACCCATTAGACCCATTATAGAGTACAATGCCCCTTTTGGTATGTACCTCACAAGACATATACAACAACTGAAAAGGTCACAGAAATACCTCACAAACAGGATTACCAGTCTCAAACAGATGCCCTATGCAGACCGTCTCAAAAAACTCCAGCTTTACTCAGTTGCATATCGCCTACTCAGAGGTGATCTCTGCCTAACATACAAAGCTATGTCAAACCCAGAACTGTTGGACATGCTCCACTTAAAGAAATTCCAATCCCTCTGAGCTACACGCTCTAGGGACCTAAACCTTGTCACCATAATAAGCAGAACATGCCGGAGGGATAGATTCCTGTCCCAGAGACTTCCCATACTCTGGAATAAACTGCCTATCTATATCAAACAAAGCTCCTCATTAGCACTCTTCAAGAAAAATCTTGATGATTGGATGGGAAATAGGAAATTCACCCCGGGGATCTTTTCTTGGGTGGCTAAAGCCAGTGTACCTTTTTCGCTGGGCTTGTATAGGCTCCAGGGCCGATAGCCTAGTACCTCCCTATGAACCTATGAACATACTACCAGAAATCACACACATTCACAGAGGCTTCTAAGTATCTGGCCAAGCAAATGACCTCCCAAGCTGGAAAAGACAGACAACAAAATACACAAATTGTATGACAGTTTGCATAATTGTGCTACACACTCAGAACACGTGGTCGGACACATGCCCAACAGTACTCATTTGTGAATGCAAACTCTAGCACTATGTTACACACCAAGCTATACGAGGGCAAACATACTGTCAGCTGCCTGTCTGCCATGATTAGCCACATACCTATACACTCAGATCACCTTTTGAACTATACACATGGCTCCGGCATATTCCATGTTGTTGTGCAGAACCTGTGATGTAGTAGCCTGGACTGCATGGACACACACAAGTAGGAACTGTCAGGTCTTGTAGCCCATGCAAGTATGTCCCAAGGCCTGGGTAGTATTCTGCCATTGGCCAGAATGATACTGCAGTACAGGGACAAAAGTATTGTACTCCACAATTGTCTAATGTACTGGTGCAATTCAAAGGGTATCCAGTATCTCTCTGCCTGGGATAACATGGTTGACAGACCATGATGCTTTGCCAGACAGGGCCTGCACCTGTCACCCTTGGAAATCAGGATACCGGCTAGGGCTCATGCTTCCACTATAGTGTCTTCATCATGCAAAGTTCAAGTGAAAGTCCACTGCTGTAACAAGGACAGCCAAGCAATAAACTGTGAATCTCGCTACTCAATGATACATTTCAGAAACTCAGTATGGACTCACTTATGTCAGTCCTTAACATGGAAAACATATCTGTGCAGTGACTGAGATATGGTTCAGTGCTCCGGAGAGCACACATACATAACCATGTTATAACACATACCTCACCTCTTGCCCATTATCCTTTATTGGAACACACGGGCCACAGGTGTGTCCATATTCCTGAAGGATATGTACACCACCACACTAGTTGCACTTGCATAACTTCAGATGCATTATGCTGAGCAACTATCTTTGTGCCAAAGTGGAATCCAAATTGCACCTTGCGACAGATCACCCACCATGCCTCAGAATTCCCAGCTGTCATATTGTGCTGTAATGGGGAATATTAGGTTTGAGACAGAAAACCACAATAATGGCTACTCTCAACTATCCCATTATAAACTGGGAAGACTCCTCATGTACCAACACCTGTGCTCAATGCATGTTGGATTTCATCAACCCCAATCACCTGGCTCACCATAGTCACACAAACAGGGCTAATGGTATGCTACACATAGTCAGTCTCCAAAGCCAATGTTATCCTTCTTAAGAGTGATGTGGTGACTGTCATGGCACCCATGCAGATGGACAATGCATGTGCAAATGCTGAATCTTATACAAATGCACTTTAAGCACTCACATAAGTGCGGTGATTGTGCCATTGAAACAGAACCAAGATTCAACCAAACACAAACAAGAAGGCAAATTGGTGGTACCCTGCCTTAAACTGTACCACAGAAGGTAGTAACTGTTGCAAGAGTGAACACACATGAGTGGAGGTGATCCCTGGTCAGCCTCAGTAAGATGCAGATACACCATATAAAACCACACAAAGCTACTGTGAAACTAATCAGCCACATATTAAGAGGCCAACCACAGAGCATTATATAGCTGTGTCATGAATCGTAATGGCAACAACAAGACCTGCCATGCTTCACAGCACTATGGCATGAGATGTACTGAACTTACAGAAATAGCACCTGTTCATCCAGATAGGATCTTGGAGAACTTAAACCACTCCCACTCCCCCCCCCCAACAGGTACACATATTTATATATCCATGTACACTACAGAGCCCCTGTAATAACAACTATGCAGGTACATGCTGCACTCTCTAAAGCCATACATACAGCTTTCATGGGACCTGTCAACATCCCAGGGAGTATCCTACACAAATGTCAGAACAATTTGCTCTCCACATACAGATCATGTTCAATCATAGCTACATGTCAGGCTGTGTACACACTGAATGGTACACAGCAACAGTTATCACACCCCACAAAGGGGGAGACACCACTGATAATGGGAAATAGTGCACTACTACCCTGCTGAGTCTGGTCTGTAAGCCCATGAACCTTGATCAACTTATTTGATGTAGTCAGTACAGATGTAGATGGCAGGAAGGTTGATTCACACAGCATATCATGACCTTGCCAGGTCTTAGGACACCATCACCCATACTGTGCTCCAGCTACACTCTGTAAACTAGGTGTATATGCCTATGTCACAGGAGTGTTTGGCAACTGGACTGCTGGCAGAACCAACACTACAGAAAGTGTCTGACTAATACACGCACATCAAACCAGTGGCAGCTACAGTAATACAGGGTTAATTCCTGGTACTCCCCTCTTTGTTATCAATACCACACAGAGTAACATGGAAGGGATCTGCCTATTGAGGTTTGCAAATGACTATAAACTAGGAGCAACAGTTGACTCAATGAGTGCTGCAGTCAACATACAGAAGGGCCATTGTGGGTCAGATGTCTGGTGTGTGACGTATGGCCACAATCTGACAGCTCAGTATTGCATTGTCATCCCCTATGTTAAAAACCCTGTACCCATGAACTACCACTAAGGCAGCAGTCAACATAATGGAAACTGTGTGTGTATGGGATGCAGCTGGACAGTAGTCTTTCCTTTGATATTTACTTCACCACACCAGTCAGATAGTCGTAAGTGGCACCCCTAATCATGACAGGGTGCCATCCATGAATATAGAGATCATTGTTCAGCCATACTCAACACTCAAGTGACCCATACTAGATCACATATTTCCTTTAAGGGTTATTGGCCATGTTCAGATGGCCTACACTGGCCTTCCCAATTCCTAGCTCCACTATGTAGCATGATGCCTACCCTGAATAAAGCCATGTCCAACCCAGAGATGTTGGACATGCTACACTTACACATCCTGATTTCAAATAAACACATACTTCATAGACATCCAACTTTCTAGTACAAGGGTCACAACATGCCTGCAGATCCCTGCCCCATACATTTTACATACTCCTGCCATACTATGCATCCCTGTCCAGCAAAGCTGCACATTGACCCTCTTTGAGACATGGTGTGATGACCACATGGCAAATATATCAGTAACCCTGTGGATCAGTTCTGTGGCACTGCTTGAACTGGCCACTGAAACTTACCTGTCTGTCAGCTACAGCTCAGTAACCTTTCAGCCTAGGCTCATAAAATGCCCAGGGCATATAGCCTACTAGTTCACTATGACCATACATGCTATAGTTGATATCTAACCCTGCAAATACCATCAAGCTAGCCATTGTCCCATGTGTTTCACATGTGCAACACAGGTAATACATGGCAGGATACTAAACAGCTGTACAGTGCTATGTAGATGTATATGGTAAAACACATACATGTAAAACTTTCTGTGAGCAGGTCTGCAGGGTCACAGGTCATGTCCCTTAAGGCTGTGTATGACTATATATGTGGCATATACACTGCATTAAGGTTATTCCATTACTGTGAACACATCCAGGCATGTGCTGATAGGTAAGGACACCAGTACAGGCAAACAGACATGCCCACATCAAGACATCCACATGGAGTATGAGCAATATCATCACTTGACACACACATATATGGCAATAACATCAAATCACCAGTAAGTGTCAAATGTGTGTGAGTTAAACATGTCAGTGGTGTTACTGTCATGTAGATTTGCAAAGACATATTTGTAATCCTAATAAATGAGGGAAAATGATGTTGGCGGCCAAAATCGCACCTATCAGCAGATGCACTGACACTGCACCAACCTCATAAGACTGATGAAACAGCGTACTAATGCAATCACCAGGGAACAAGGTGCAACAGGTGAGAGGCCACTCACCCAGCCCCCTCTCACATGTACCGAGGAGCTACTGGACAACCTGGGGACACCTGCAGACATCCATCCACAAGCTTTAGCTGGTATTCTGGAGGTGGGTGTTTCATAACCACCGAGCCTGGAGTTGCCGGGTAAGTCACTACTGCACATATAACACAGCTAAATATCTTATAGTTACATGTGTTACTGTACAATATGTAATGTAACATCATATGCAAGGCATGTATGCACACATGCCACATACTATAGTTTGCTACTCTATGTATGCACAGATGTGCATACTCCATAGTATAGTCTATTGTACTGAATTATGTGTTAGCATGCACATTGCACCCTGTAGCTATCACATAGGTGTGGATAACGATCTTACTACTGTGACACTCCTATTTTAGTACCTCTGGCGTTTCGCAGTGACAGCAGCCTGTCACATGTGAGATTGTTATTATTTACCAGGCTTGATAATGCACAGATCATATTAATTGCATGCTATCTGCCATGTGGCCATTTAACACACGTACACATAATGTATGGTGGTCCTGTTAATATATACAGGGCAGACCTGCAATGCATAACAGTGGTTACCCATGTGGAATAATTGAAGACTATATGAAACACATACACTCAACCTTACAAACTGTCATTACCAGATGTGTGGACAGCTGTGAATACAATGGTGGAGGTGTGGTTCAGTGTAGGGACATGTACTACAGATCAGCATTACACATGTGGGGAATACAAACAGTACTATACAGAGAGCATTTTTGTACACACATTCTAAATGTTTTGGAGCTGGAGTATGACCAGCCCACAGGATTCACCCTTGTGGATTATACCCTTGCTATGAATGTCACACAATTTCATGTGCTATCTGACATGTCCATGACATTTAGTGGGCTGACTGCAACACTGCTCAACTATCCTGCAAAACGTGGTAGCTCACATCCCAAACATACCACCCTTTGTCTACATAACCCTGTCCTCAGTGGAGCATATGACATCTATGGGTGTATGTCATATGGGATAACATTGACATGTGAAATAGATGCCCATCACAACCATTGGACAAAACATGTAAACACATGGCCATGGAGGATGGCCAGAGACATGAAGCAACACACACAGTAGAAGTGATGGACATGTGTGTACACCCTGTTGTACATTGGCTTGACACAATACAACTATGGCCTTTGTGTAATGGTGATATTGCAGATGTGAAACACTAAACATCATACAGGCCTGTGCACAGCTTGTGTAGGCATGACATCAAACCACCACATAACATGTCTTGAACATCTTGAGTGTGTCATGACATGAAAGCATTCACCTATACAGTATCCAAATACATACATCTGTTGCACAACATACACATACAACCACATCATGCCACAGATACAGTACATTCAGCTTGCTGGTGTCAGACATCACTATCATGCTTGCTCCTCATGTGTGTGAGGTACACAAATGGCATGTGGGACATGGAGCACTGCTAAGTTAGCCATGTCTGGGAATAGTTGCCAGGCATCAGTAATATGGTTGCAGATGTTCAGGGGTGTCATCTGTATACCCTACAGTGACCTGTGTCACACATTCCAGATGTTCAGGGGTGTCATCTGTATACCCTACAGTGACCTGTGTCACACATTCCACATTAGGGTTTAGTGTGCATACACCTCAGTGACATGGGTCACATTCCACATTTGATATGTATTGTATCTGAACACAGTCATGGCTATGAACTGTGTCTGTAACTCACACGGTATAGCAATAGTGAAGCCACATGATGCCCTGCAGTGGCTATGCACATCAGCTCAATGTGCAGTATGTCACTGCATATTTGTAGGGTGGACTAACAACACTGTGTCAGCTGAAAGTACATGTTAGTATAACACGTCCCTGCATTGGGGCACCATTACCTTACTGTATATTTGAAAGGACATCATTGTGTTACACATGTATACATGTCATTCAACATGTCAGCAGAAGACATGTCATACTACATGTGATTGGCAAGGTCATATGCCACACATCAGGCTGTTGTACTGTTAACCTTTGCTAGTCTGTGGCACCATTGCAAAGTAGGGAGAGCCATGTCAAACGTGTGTACAGCCACATGCACATTGTCTGTAGACTCAGCAAAGGGGTAGGCAGAATAATGTTGAACAGACATGCACTGCTTTGGGGGAGATATGCAAGCTAGGGCTCAGGCAAACATAGTATTCACTCAACATACCCTTTTGCACATGTCCTCCTCACACATAGGGGCAGTGGCCAACACAACGTTTCAGTGGCAGATGTACAAAGGTCAGCGATGGTCTGTTAACATGTAGGGTATGTTGCACAAAACATGGCAGTGCGGTGCAACGGTGCATCGTGCATGCATTGTGTTGCAGGTATGGGGCATAAGCTACTAACACAAATGGTGCCACAAAGGGATGTATGCTAACTACTACTATAATTGTATAAGGTGCATGCTGTCTGCTGTAGCACATGCATGCTGTTGTGTGCAACTCAGGGATGTATGATAACTACCACTATAATTGTTTAAGCTAAATGCCATCTGCCATATCATATGCAGAAAACACTGATGAAGGACTGTTTTGTCTGAAAGCTTTGTTACACATTAAACTACTTGCATTTGTGGAAGATTGGTTCGCTCTCTCCTACACATACCCCATCACCAGTGGCCATAGAGGAAGGACAGTTGGCGGGTGGAAGCATGGAACATGTTAGTGTGGAGACTATAGAAGGTGTGCCTGCACACCATGATCCCAGCCAACTGACTGGTGATGTCCCACACAAGCATATCGCCACTGCTGCTCATAGGAGGACCACTGGCCAACACGTCCCTGCAAGACAAAGCACATCAGCTAGTGTCACCAGATGCATGTTTCAGGCTGTAATGGAGTCACAGGCATGTGCTGAATGGCACAACAGAGAAGGCCTGAGGCTTCAGAGGGCTGCTGTCCATTCTTTAACTGACAACATCCAGGTAATTGCAAATGCTCACCATCATCTTGCAGATGTTTTCGATAGACAATTGGGTGACATGGTGGAAGTCCTTGACCATGGCATGTCAATCTTCAAGCGTGGAATGTCTGTGCTGGAACATCTGGTGGGAGTGAGGCATCAGGCACATGGATGTAGGCCAGCTACATCACCTGTTGAAGGTCTACATAAGCATGCTACTTCACATGTCCACTCCCATAGTGTCGGTAGCAGCAGCAGTGCAGCTGGTGCTTTGCTGTCCACACCAGGACACAGCA
>NC_056732.1:1427087283-1427122283 GCF_019279795.1 Protopterus annectens | reverse complement strand
CAAGTGTACATTCATGCCAATAGCACATATCAACAAGACACACACACAGCAATATTCCATGTCATGATCCCACAAACTGTTACTTGACAGTTCCACAGTGAAGCCAGGGCACTGTAATGGTCAACAGTAAGCACTTCATATTTGCCACACACACCTCATGATTACTGGAAGAGTGCCAGCAATGTGCTCTGTTTGAGCTAGGCATTACACTCATTCAAGCATGTGCAAGGACTATGGCTTGTAAACATCTCACCCCAGTGCATTCTGGCTATTTTGGTAATAAGGTTAATGTTGAAACAGCACACAGCATGCATGGCTTGCAATTGTTGACGTGGGGTATATGTAGGAGCTATGGGCACACATGGCTGTACATGTCATGGGCATATCACCTGTAACTACTCAGGAACATACAGAGCAAAGCTGTATTTCCCTGAGTCTGTCAATACAGGCCATGTGTGTGTAGGTCCTATGATCCTGTTATTTGGGTATGTTTGTAGGCATTGCATTAGGTGGACATGTCTAATGACATACATGCCACATGGGTTGTTATATGATATGATAGGTGTCATGGGTGACCAGTAGAGAGGGAATATTACCTCTGTCAACATAGACATCAAACCTTATGTACTGTTAGCATTTGGCAGCTATGGACCTATCTGCCATGTGCATGTGTGTAATGAATGTAGCCACCTGTATGCAGAAAGGACAACAACAGCTATGGTATTTTCATTTATGTTGTATGAGTGTGAGTTGTACATATCCAGGGCAGGTACATTTAGGTCTTATCCAACCATGAGGGTGCTGTTTACTGGTGTACAGCAACAGTCAACTGTGTTAATGCTGACAACATCCGAGGGACCCTGGTATGTGTACAACTGACCTGGTTAAAAACAGTGGTATAATTGCATTGCATAACACATTATGCAACTGTGTCAGTACATGGGTACTTTGCACAGTTGATGTAGGGCTAGGTACAGTCCACCAATCAAAGGTTATTTGGTGTTCCACCATACTATGTCATGCCACATGTATGGATGTGTGTTGGTAGTCTGAGGACATGTTGGTGGATGTATGAGGATACAATCTAGAAGGCAGCTTTTGTCACTGTCACCTGTACCTGACTCATCTGTGATGACTTATGTCGGAGTACTGGTCTTTACCTGTGAGTAGCCTTTATGAATATGTGGATACCACCACCTGGAATGGTCTGTACCAGTGTTATGTCCTACACGTCTGGATCTGAGTTATATGGTGGTAGTGCAATTGTGCACTACGGAGCCTTCAGCCAGGTGTTCCTCACTGCACAGATGTCAGTATTCCCCATTGTAGGTTCTACATTGAGCAAATGGATTATGAAAGCCACACATCTAGCACTGGTTAGCATAAGCATCCAATGCAATTGTCTTGTAGGTGTCAGGGTGTTACTTCTGTTTTTAGGACTTTTGCCTTGGAATGCCACTATATGGGTAAATGCGACCTAGGTATTATCCACACTCCCTTGAATCATGGATGCATGTGTTCTGTGACAAAGGCTTTTCTTTCAGTCATGATATCCCAGAATGACAGATACAAGACAACCTCATAATTACAGCAGGACATTGGCTCATTGTTTTGGTCAAGCAGTTGCCACTCGTACCATGACATCACTGCGAGTGGCAGTAATGTGCTTGGTATCAAATACTACATCTAAGGTGATGGACACCAGCAGACGTTGTGTATATGACCAATGTCAGATATACTTAGTGTAGCAGGCCTACTAATAATGACAACTACTAACACAGCTGGGAGAGGTCATCTTGACACCTGCACCTCAGTACCATTAGACAATGGGGCTCACATATTATGCTTGCATATGCCACTGTTCCAAGTATAATGCCACTGTCCACAACCTGCTATCAATGTATAGCTTTCAGGGCAGCAATGTGTGTGACACATGCTGTAGTTAGTATCCACCTGTGTGTCCCAGTTAACCTATTGTCTGTCAGTTCCACACATGCATGATTGTGTATACTTCACATATATATGTCAATACTTCATGTACATGTATGCATGTGTATCACACAGCACAGACACAGATATATAATTTATGAGCCACATACAGATATCTGGTAGTAAACCTGTATGATGTGCATGTATACGGACAGTTAAGATGTACATAGCTGTAAACCTGTGTCTTTACAATAGGAGTCCATTACAATGTGTTCTGTACATGTAAGTGTATAAGCATGCACACTGTGGCCTTCTGTGCCACCTTGTGTAATTTGAGTCAGTGCATCCAAACATGCCCTTTGTTTCTAAGTGTATGAGCATGTCCAGTATAACCTTGTGTAGTTGTAGTCATAGTGCATCCCAAATGGCCCTGTGCTACTAAGTGTATGAGCATGACTACTGTCATCTTGTGTAATTGGAGTCAATGCATCCAAACAAGTCCTGTGATTCTATGTGTATGAGCATGACCACTGTAACCCTGTATAGTGATAGTAGTTGTCCATTCCACAGATGGGCATACTCCAGTTCAGGGCTTGTTGTGCTACAACTATACCTCTCAGGCCTACCTATGTCTTACCTGCAGATGATGTGTCTTGTTTGTGCATGCAGGTTTTAATGGACTCCTACTTTAAACACACAGGTTTACAGCTATGTACATCTTAACTGTCAGTATCCCTGTTGTTGTCCTCAGTCTTAGAAGGGCATTCTTTGTTCCTTGAAATGTGTAATCTCTGTGGCACATCTCGTAACTGTGTAGTACCATAATAGTGATCTGTAAATGGGCAGGAGTTCTGATCCCACCACTGGCAAGTGTGTGTGTGTCAGCAAATGGTTGTGTGTATTTGTGTCTCCATCCTGTCATGACAGCTGGTGTTGCTGCTTTCCAAAGAAAAAACACCTTTTGCACTGGCCTTTATCCTTTCCATCTGCTAAATCACTCTTTTCCCCCTCCCCACTGCAAGCAATCAGTCCTGTGATGTCACCCAGCTCAGAAGCAGAATTAGAGTAAGTGTAATTGTATGGGTTCTGTGGCACATACCCCAAACTGCATACCACTCTACTATTTACCTTTACATAGGCAAGACGTGTATGCACAATACTGGCAAGTGTGTGTGTGTGTGTGTGTGTGTGTGTGTGTGTGTGTGTGTGTGTGTGTGTGTGTGTGTGTGTGTGTGTGGCTACACTGTAGCCAGACATACACATGTGTAATGTCTTTTAACATGCTCCACACCATGGTAGTCATCTGTGGTCAGTGGAGTCTACAAAGTATTACATAGTTAGGAATAATAAAGAATAGACAGTCAAGAATGGCTACAGTTAGGTATGTTATTTTCCTGTGCCACTGTTGAGCAGTGACACAGAAGTGGTCACCAGGGTGTATGTCCATACCCATCATTCCCCAACTCAAACTCCACAATCCCTGGGGTATATTGCTTTAGCCATCATTCCCCACCCCAAACTACACATGCACAACAACCATCCCTTCTCTGGTGAACTGATTATGATTTAAATATTATAAAACAAGAGAGGCCTCTGTTTTGTGTACACATCAGTTCCTTTGGAAACCTTTTGTGTCACAAAGGGTGTTCAGACATGTGTGTGTGTGTGTGTGTGTGTGTGTGTGTGTGTGTGTGTGTGTGTGTGTGTGTATATATATATATATATATATATATATATATATATATATATATATATACGTGTGTGTGTGTACACATCCCATAGGTGCATATATGTATTTAGTTATGACAGTTGTACAGGTGTAGACTTGTCTATGCTGTTTCACAGAGTACAGTGCATTCAAGGGTACTGTACATAGGTACACAAAGTAACTGTCCCATTTGTTTTCAGTACTGTGGAATACCTGTAGTAAGATGTGTATTATAAAAAACATGTAACATGTATACAGCCCAGGTGGCTTAGTGGTAAGTCCAGTGACCTCAGTGTGCATGGTTCAAGACCTGCAAGGCTTGTTGATAATGTCATTTAGGACTAAATATGACACTTTTAAGCAGTTGTAAGTGGGTGTAAATGTGTTTTTGTGACAGTAAGCAGTGAGTACACACAGGTACAAGACATGTACAACTCGCAGTACACTTGAAATGCCCTTCTTTGGCAACCCTGTTGATGTCACCCACCTAGGAATACACCTCTGGGACTACTGTAACCCAGTGATCTCTGTAGCACGTCCTGTAACTGTGTAATGCTATAGTGTGATAAATTAGTTTGGTAGGTGTTCTAATCCCAGACATACTAACTGTTTGCCAGAGAAGGGAATAATGCTTTTTAGAGTATGCACACTCCTCGGACCAGAGTTCCGCTGTGGTGACCCCTAACCGGGAAAAGCCGAAAGACACAAACAAACAAGAGTACGCACACTCCTTACGAGTCACATACTCACCTTTGGCAATCCTGCTGATGTCACCCACCTAGAAATACACCTCTGGGAGTGCTGTAACTCAGTAATCTCTGTAGCCCATCCTGTAACTGTGTAATGTTGTACTGTGATAAACTAGTTTGGTAGGTGTTCTAATCCCAGACATGCCAAATATGTGTGTCTGGCTGCCTGAGAATGGAACAATGTTTTTTTAGAGTATGCACACTCTGTACAATTCACATACTCACCTTTGTCAATCCTGCTGATGTCACCCACCCAGTAATACATCTCTGGGACTACTGTAACCAAGTATTCTCTGTAGAGTGTCCTGTAACTGCGTACTGCTGGAGTGTGATTTAGAACTGTGGTGGGGATCCATCCACAATCATGGCAGTTATGTATGTTTTCTGTGTGTTTCAATGTCTGTTTAGGGAGCAATGCATTATACCCTACTCATTTGCAGGATATTTACAATGCCCTACTTTGGTACTTTTGCTGATGTCATACCTTGTAAAATACACCTCTGGGGAACAAGTTCCCTAGTACTTCTCATGGTGCATCCTATACCATCTCCATGCAATAGTGTGATATAGATTTTGGTCATGGGTTCTATACCCACACATGCCAGTTGCATGTGTCTCACTGTCTGTCTTGTGAGCAATGCATTTTGGGCTACTCACTTGCAGGAAATCTAAAATGTCCTACTTTGGTAAACCTGCTGATGTTATTCCTTGTAAAATACACCATTGAGGATGGAGTAGCCCAATAATCTCCATAGTGTGTACTATAACTGTGAAATGCTGTAGTGTGATAAACTAGTTAGGTAGGAGTTCTATTCCAAGACATGGCAGGTGTTTGTGTTTGACAGTCAGAGCATGTGTGGAGGTGATTGTGAGTATCTAACTACTGGACATGTTGAGGAGCAGGTTTTGTAGTTTTCCTATATGGTGACCATATTATATGTCACAATGTCCACCTCATGAGGTTTACAGATTTCAGTCAGCCAAGAGAATGGGTTGGCAAGCCATAGCCCTACATCTGGCAAAAGGCCTGGTGAACAAAGTAAGCAACCCTACTATTACCCAGAATATGGTCTGAACCCATGTGTCATACACAACCACACTTGCCTAGAATATCCCGCTATGTTGCTAGTACCCTGCACATTGTTGACAGGTAGTAGGCATGGTGTGATTGCAGTGGGCTGCAGAGGGCATGGTACCCTGTCCAACAGTACAATAGGCACATAATTGCAGACAATGCACCTTCACTTTGTTCTCCACTGGATGCCTGCAACATATGTGGTGCCATCAAATGTGATCCACAAAGGACATACAATGCCTTAAACACATGCCCTGTATGGGCAGATGCCACTGACACCAGGGAATACCTGTATCATGCTATCAATGCAGGTGCAGGGTCAACCTGCTGTCTATTAAAAGGTCCTGCCACACCAGGCCAGTATTGGCACATCTGATGATAACATCTGATGATAACAGTCAGTGTACACAACATGTGCTAGGCAAACCAGGTACACTTAAACATGTCACTCTACATTATTGTTGGAAGTAAACATCCCAGGCAATGTCCATGTCAAGGACTATCAAACACAGACATGGCATGCATTGCAAAGCAATGGCCATACACAATGGTAACCAGGATGACAGGACAGTTCATACAATACCCATCTGTGTGGGACATTGCAGACACTACACCCCTGAACCACACTGCAGACCATTGTCAGGTGGCCTGATGCTAAGGATTAACCCTCATCCAGCCTTGTACAGCCATCTTGCACAGCCAACCACTACACACCCATGAAGTAATGCACACATGCATGTCAGTACTGGCACCTTGTGTCTGCATGTGGGGTATGATGTACCCAACTACAGTCACACCCAGTACAACTCTCATTGGCATACTGACTGATGTCAGACACGGTCACATGCCCTAGCCCATAGAATCTCAGGATAATCCCTGTGGTGCATGTAATACCTGTGCATTACTGTAGTGTGGCAAACTAAGTAGGTAGGAAGTGTATTTGTGAGCTTGCCAAAGTGTGCCAATGTGTCTGAGTCCCTTAGAGAGTGAGGTTGTGTTGACAATGACATTTGTTCATGTGGACAGCCATGTGTGCTACACCTAAAGTATGTCTACTATATCTTTGTTGCAGATGTCGCTCACCAGCACACATATATGTTCTTACAGCACACCAACATGTCAGCTATGTGGCACATGGAGTAACTGCATGCACTTGTAATAGTAGTGGCTAGTCAGTCAGGGGTTTGAACCCCTGTACTGGTAGGTGTGTGACAGATGATGCTTAAGTTTTAGTCTCCCAGCCCTTCTCTGATGTACTTTGCCTCTGTCTGTCCCTCCCGCACAGTCTCTGGTGGATGTGGAGATGTACACCTGCTCAGCAGTAGCTTGTGTTTTGTAAGTGATGGTCATGATCAGGTGATGGCCTCTGCACCTACTGCAGTCCTCCTCTAGCTGATTGCATGTGGAACAGCTGTGGTGACATTCCCATAGCCAATTGCATGGAAACACAGTACAATATCTAGGAACATCATGTCAGTGTTTGCCCATGACAGTCACTGTGAGTGGAACCTGGATCTGATGTTTGGTAAACAGCATCACAGATGATACCTGGATATTCCTCAAACAACATACACAGTGGAAAATAGCCTAAAGACAGGAGGGTGATGTGCCAGACATGACTACAGCATGTAAGTGTAGCTATGCTTCATTGAGACTACTGCCAATTTAACAGGTTGTGTGCGGTAATGGCTAGTCTGCATGTTTTAATAACTGACAAGACAGTGCTCTGTTTGTGAGGAAACCCCCATCTGTAGGGTCATTGTGGACAGGTCAGTGTGTGGAACCATTTGCTTCTTGTGTTACTCACAGAACATACATCTGTGAACTGCAGAAGCATAGTGTGAAGACTGCAGTCAGTACATGGTGACAGTGATGAGAGTTACTGCTATTGCATCCCTGATTGGACATACGTCACATTAAACAGAGGTATGACAGTTACTCTCTGAGGTTATCACAGTGACATGCCAATAATGGGCCACTGTTCATAGCTGTAGTCACAAGTCATCTACGCTTTGTACAGATGTCATGCAGTATATATGCATGTGTTGTGCTCCCTCTGCAAATGTATGACATATGTTTTATTGGGTTGATGATCATATCTATGCATGCTGTTATAAGTCATCCTGAATGCTGTTGACTATTACTAAGCCTTATCTGTGTTAAAACTGCAACACCATAGGCTGTATGGGATTGGAGATCCCGGCGGAACCACATGTCCCACTTCAGCTGGCCATGGCACCGGGCACCAGCATGTCTGGGGCCCAGCCTTGGACCTCCACCTATGTTGGCTCTGCTCCACCTTCTGGTGGAACCGCCACTAAAGATGGGGTGTCCCCCCCCCTAGGAGCAGGTCTAGACAGGAACATGTCAGCCATCGTACAGTCCAGGATGTGGTGCTTAGGGGGCTCATTAAGGGGTTTTGAGGCCAGCTACACCATCTCGAGTCACATTTAGAGGGTGAGCCTGCCCCTCCTAGACAGCTCCCAGCACAGCCACCTTTGCCACTGTGAAGGTGCAGTGGTGGCTGGCCATAGGTGGGGACCACCATCCCACTGTTTTCATTTGGGGGCTCATGGGCTTGTGACTGCCGATCACCCCTCCCCGTCCAAGGTGTATCCACCCCACATGTGTCATATACCACCCCTGTATGCTGTCTTGTCTGTCATCCTACCCAACCTATCCTCCACAAGCATACCTACTGTCCTTCCCCAACATCCCACTCTCACCTTACGACAATGGAAACAAATGGCAATCTGTTCCCAGAACAACTTTTGCCCCATACATAGCTGTCCATTTCACACACGTATCCACTGGACACATGTAAACTTTATAATTTGCATCACAACATACTACTGTTGTCCTCACCCCTCTCTCAGGCTCATGATCCTGGTATGCACATGACTCCTACAGGATCCAGGTACACGTGATGCAGATGATCCCATTGTACACATAACAATACTGGTCCCTCTATGGTTAACCCATTTAACATTTTAATGATGATGATGTTGCACACAGCACCTTGCAAGAGTACTGTTCTCACATAATGATTGGACAGGAACTGTTTTATTAATGTAAATAAAATGCACAAAGTAATATATTTGGGCAATGTATAAATGTTTTCGTGTATTAATGACACATGTCTTTCTGAGAGAATCTTGATATTTCATAGGACAACACCACTACATAATACAGGAGTTGCTGGTGTTTCCCTTTTCATTCTTTTTTAAGGCTTTGTTGTCACATGGTATGTTCTTGATATATCTCTATATATCTATATCTATATCTATGTATGTATCCATATCTGGACATAAACACACACACACATACAGCTACATGATAGAATACATTTCCTATACTGTTGAATGACTGTGCTGGGATGATATGTTTGTGATGACATCCAATGTCTGTATATCTGCCATGGCTTAGTGGTAAATCACATTGGCTGAGGTGTGCAGCTTCCTGGTTTTGAGCCTTGCAGAGGCCATTTATTTTGTTGCTGGGCAGAACAAGGGCCATTGGATACGGAGTGATTAAGGCACTTTTAAGCAGTTGTGAGCGGGTGTGCACGGGTTTGAGTGACGGTAAGCAGTAGTTACTTTTGGTTACAGTTCCTTACACTCAGTCACCTTCTTGGTTGCTTAACCTGTGTAGGCAGTGCTTACCCCTGCGCAAACAGGCTGAAACCTACTCACTGTTGCTTAAAAAAGCTCACTCTCACTTACACCCATGCTAATTTCTTTAAAAGAAAACAAAAAAGGGGTGATAGGAAAGTGTTGAAAAAGGGGCAAAAAGAGGGAAAGACAGTAGGCAAGGTAGCTAGGGATGTGCAGGAAGGGTGTAGGGAAGGTCCATAGCTGTCCATTTCTTCTGCAGCAATGGCTGTGCATATGCAATAAATTTGGCAGTACATTTGGACACTCACAACCCTGAGAGAGGGGTGAGGACAACAATAGTATGTTGTGATGCCATTTAGAAATGTTTACATGTGTCCAGTGGACACATGTGCAAAATGGACAGCTATGTATGGGGCATGCTTTTTTTGTGGAAACAGATTGCCCTTTTTTATTTTATTTTAGGTGAGAGTGAGATGTTGGAGAAAGAGAGTAGGTATGATCAGGGAGGATAGGTTGAGTAGGATGACAGACAAGACAAACAAGACACATACAGGGGCGGTATATGACACGTGGAGGAGAAACACCTTGGATGGGGAGGGGTGTTTGGAAGTCGCAGGCCCATGAGCCCACAAATGTATACAGTGAGACTGAGGTCCCCACCCATGGGCAGTCACCACTGCACCTTCACAGCCCAGAAGGTGGCTGTGCTGGTCATTGTGTAGGAGAGGCAGGCTCACCCTCTAGTTGCACCACTTGGCCCTCAAGCTGGCGTAGGCGGTCTCGAATCTCCCTGTCGAGCTCCCTACGCACCACTGCCGGACCGTACCATGGGTGACAGGTTCCTGTCTGCCCCCTCTCCCGGGGGGGGCTGAGCCCCATCCCCTGCAGTGATTCCACCTGAAGGTGGTGCAGGGCCAGTGGACAAGGAGGTCTCATGCTGGGCCCCAGATGTGCTGTTACCCAGTGCCATGGCCAGCTGTGGAGGGACAGGTGGGTCCGCTGGGACCGGACTTCCTATACAAGCTATGTTGTAGCATGTTTAAGGCAGATATGGGTTAGTAATAGTCAACAGCATTCACAATTAGTTATACAGCATGCATAGGTATTCCCATTACCCAGGGCACCAGATATAACATAGTTGCAGAGCAGGCAGAACACATGCATATATGGGTAAACAGTGGCCATTACAACAACATGCAGGTTTCATTGATGGCAACAGGCCACCAATATGGGAGTGTTTTAACATGGCACATGCATAGAAACAGATGTGAATATTTATAAACCAATAGGACATATGTCCCAACAAAGGTTAGGAGTGTAGACATGCCAAATGAGTTGTGTAAATCGGTTATTTTTGCACATATGGTAGGGATGAGAAAGAGAGAGTTCAATTAACAACTAATAAATCCTTGTAGTTTTTACAACATTCATGGTCACTGCAATGGTCTGTCCCTTACACGTATTATTACACTACACAATGGCATTATATTGTACAATGGTATGTTTGTAGATGAGGATGTATGGTACCTGTTTCTTACACACAGGCTTGACAAGATGCAGGTGTTAATGCAACATGTTTTGAGACTGCTGACTGCTGTCATACACTTTGGCTGAGATGCTGGGATAACAGGTATGTTTGCATGTACATTCTCTGACTATGTACAAGTCTGACTATCAGCAGCTGCCTACATTTCTTTAATCATCACACTAATTTGTCAGGGGAACAGGGCAAAAGACAGGTGATGTGGGCCATTTATCAGGACATACTGGGCAGATTGGAACAGTTGAGGGGTATGAATATGCATACCACTTTCTATTTGAGCATTCTAGCATAATCTGTACAGTTGTTAAGTGTATATATGCATACAGCTTTCTCTCTGATCATTCTAACAAACTGTGTGCAGTTGTGTGGAATGATTATGCATACAACTCACTGGCGCTCCTGTGATCCAAAGCCCTGCTGTGTGTGACAAAAGCATTATAGTTAAGATCACTGCACACTATGCTATCAGGCAATTGTTGTGAGGCTTTCTAATGTATTTAGTCTAATATGACTGACCTGTTTTCACTTCCGACATTGTTATACAGCACTTCATACACATTTTATCTGCATACTACAGTGTGGGTAATACTGTTTACTACAACAGAACTATTTAATAACTGCAACATACAACAACATATGAAAGCAGAGTAAACAGAAGGAATGCAGGGGTTACACCTTTATTTGCAGCGTATTACACAATTCTGTATACTGGTACAACACTTTCTGAGGCTCTTACATTTATTTGTTATGACAGTACATGCAGGCTATTTACTAACCTGCCTCGCGACGCATCCTTTGCAGCCTAGCATCATAGGCTTGCTGGTTCACAGCACACTCATCTGCAGCTGTGAGAGAAGTACAGTGATATTTAGCCATACCTATCCATAGTATACACAAGCTAGGAAATTATTAACTATGTAGTGGAAGGAATACTTACTCAGTTCTGGGGCATTCTGCATCTGCCTTGCTTCCTGGATCCACTCTTCCAGGTCATCCCCCCTCTGCCGCTTCAGGTCTGCATGATGGTGCCTGACCTGCTCACCAGTTTGGGGGATACCTGTGGCACTAGTGAGGTCATGGGCGAGACTGTCCCAGGCCTTCATTTTGTACTGTGAGCCCTGGTACTGGCCCTGCAGTAGTCTCCTGTCATAGTGCTTTACCAGGAGCCATACCATGAATTTGGACTCCTGGATGCCCCAGTGCTGTGCTTTAAAGTGAGTGCCTTCTCCCACTCCAGCCATTCTGCCTGCAGGGGGATGCTACAACCAGCTATGAGCCATATTCCCGCCTCTTCGATTTAAGTAGGACCGGATTCCCGCACTTTTCCGTAATTGGATGGTTTCAAAAAGGCTAAGCTATGTCATATACATTACAGGTTCTATATGTGTCTGGTATCCATCATTCATGTGTACATACTCTGTATGGGGTCCTGGGGACTTCATAACTTTATTACAGAGACACCTCCACTCTGTGTTTACTGCAGTACTCCAATTCACATATTTATGGTCTGTGGCAGGTTATAGCACATTACACTGTACATAGATTCAGTTCACATATTTGATTTGATTTCCCTGTTGTGAGGATTAGTTTGCTGATACCTCCTTTATATGTATTGCTATCATGGCATAGTGGTTTACTACTATGACTGTGATGTACAGGGTCCTGAGTTCTAGCCTTGCAGAGGCTGGTTATTTAGTTGCTGGCCAGAACACCAGCTGCTGGGTACAGAGTGATTAAGGCACTTTAAAGCAGTTGTGAGCGGATGTGCATGAGTTTGCATGGAGCTAAGCAATGCTAACCTCCAGTTACAGTTTCTTACACTCGGTTAGCCTCTACATTGGTTCACCAGTGTGATACTCGCATGCCGACGCCCAAACAGGCTTACACCCGCTTGATCCAGCACTTGCAAATGCACTGCATTTGGTGTTTGCATCTGACACTCACACCCCTGGGTAGGGGTGAGGACTACGATATTACCTTCTGATGCCTATTACATCAGCTTACATGCCTTACATGTGTTCATAGGTGTTGTGTAGTGGGTTATGCAATGACACATATGGTCATACCGTATTTAGCCATTTAAACTGGACTGTGCTGCAGTGGGACCCATATCGGTAATGGCTGCTCATTAGGCGTAAGCATGCCGGTCGACTGTACGGAATCCACGGCCTGTCCAGAGTTTGAGCCATACTATTGGTGTGTTCCTCTTACAATCTGCACTTGTCTGGCAAATACCTGGGAACTGGCACCATTAAATACAGACAAGTAATTGGGTTTAGGACCCCACATCCTTCAGCCAAGTCATGTCAATGCATACTTATTATTCTATCAGCTTTCTAAGGTTGTAAGTGGAATATGTGCTTTCTGACCCTATCAGACCTCTCAAACAACTGGGGACAAATTTCAACTGAATCAGGGACAAGTCAAAAAAAACTCAGGGACACTTTTAAAATATTAGTGCTATTAACCTGAAACATTGACAGAATCAGAGCATATGAATTAATACACATTTTCTGAAGTAAAAGAAGTTTATAACTCTTAATTATTGTCATCATTCGTTAAGTGGAATTCATCACCTTTTCTCCAAAAGTCACTAGTTTTAGGAGAGATTAAGATGGACAGAGTTAAAATTTGAGTCAAAATCAGGGACGTCCCTGAAAATCAGGGACAGTTGAGAGGTATGGTCCCTATTTGTTCCCCCAACGGTTTATGTCTTGTCCAGTGGATTTTCTCTTAGGGGTTGAGAGGTATGGGCATAAGATCTGCCCATTTCTGAATATTACTTACGTCCCCGGGGCGGTCCTAATACAACTGTGCCAGCAAACACCTGCACGCCTAGGCCCATAATTGCATACCCATAGTTCCCCGACCTGACCCTCCTCTACAGCACTCATACTTACTGTGGGTGCAGGTGGAGTCTAACCACACCACTACACACTACCCACTTTCCGCGTGTCAGGACCCATGTCATACTTTGTGTCGATCCATGGGTTATCAGACTTGCACAACCTACTGATCCATGTACATCTACAGCCTGGTTTGATGACTCATTACAGGAACTGACTCCAATGATCAGTAATTTTTGGGATGTCCCACAAGGGACATTGATGTCTTTGTTTCAAAATTAGACCTGGCAGGTCTCTCCCACTGGTAGTATCCTGCCTGTCATCTGGGAAGCAGTGGTGTGTTTACTTTTATTGCGTGTCTGTATGTTTCACCAGTCTATCTGTGGGGTGTGGATTGATGCTACGTGTTACACGTTTGTTGACTGGAACCCTCACCCCCATATGCACGGCCTGTGAACATATGTAATTCGTAACTGCTGTATCATATCCTAGATAAATACATGTGTATATTTAAACACACACACACACACACACACACACACACACACACACACACACACACACACACACACACACACATATATATATATATATATATATATATATATATATATATGTATATATATATATATGTATATATATATATATATATATGTATATATATATATATATATATATGTATATATATATATATATATATATATATATGTACATTACTATATACAGATATATCTGTATATGTATGCATACATGTATATATTTATATATTGCTGTCTATAGGAGGTTGGGAGGGTGGCTTAATGGCTAAGGTGTTTGCCTTACAAACACAAGGTGCAGGGTTTGAGTCTCACAAGGGATAACTGGCTAGGCTTAAAATGGCTTGCAGGAGCACCTAGCATAGTACTAAACTATGAACTATATATATCTAATGACATATGGGTGTATGGGTGTCTGCATATGTATATATCTATATGTGAGTATGTATATGTATTCTGTCCCTGCATGTATACATTTGTACTATGTAGAGAGAGAGGTATATCTCCATGTAACTATGGGTAGATATACACACACATACCTCTATATATATATATATATATATATATACATCTACATCTGGTTATTCCGTACCTTGCCATGTAGATTACACTTTCCTGCAGTGGGACTCGTAGTGGGTGTGGCTGCTCATTGGGTGATACCTCTGCCCAATGAACACTTTTGCTTACATCTCTGGGGCTGTCCATATAGACCCACATCAGCCAACACCTGCACACCTAGACCCATAACTAGCTACCCATAGTTCCCCCACCCGCACCTCCTCTACAGCACCCATCCTTACTCTGGGTGCTGGTCGGGTCTGAACACACCACTACACGCTGCTCACTCTCCACTTCACGGGACCCATGTCATATGTTGTCTTGACCCATGGGGCATCAGGCTTTCCTACCCTTGTATTCTGGGTATGTACACACCTCGGCCAAAATGGTTGTCGTATCACCTTCCTTTGGTTATATGTCAATTTTTGGGGCGTCCTGCAAGGGACGCTCCTGTCTGTGTTCCAAGGTTAGATTTCACAGGTGCACTGTGTACCCCCCCGGTTGTATCCTGCCTGTGATAGCATTGGACTATTTAGATTGTTTGCGGGTTTGTGTGTATGTTTCTTCTGTCCAGCTCTGGGGGGGGGGTCATGCTACGTGTTACATGTTTCTTGCTTAGGCCCCTTACTTCCATTAGCATAGCCTGTGAACATATGTCATTCTTGTGTGCTGTTTCCTATCATAGCTGTATATCTGTGTATATCTTCGCACGCACGCACACACACACATATATATATATATATATATATATATATATATATATATATATAGATATATATATATATATGTATATATATGTAAGGCAATGCATACCACTGCACAACCACACTTAAACACGCTTACCGGTGCTTATTTATGCTTAAACCTGCTTACTAGTGCCTTATTCATTATGACAGTGACACTTTACTCCAGTTCACTTTTAATTGTTATTATGCAGGTTTTACAGCAGACAGGTTACCAATGGAAAATGGTATGTGCTGCAGTGGGATTTGAAACAGGAATGTCTGTTCGTTAGGCGGATGCTCTAACCACAACATTATTGCTGTGCTGCTTCATTTGCATATATACCCATATACCCATGACTCCTAGTTCCCCAAGCACCCACCCCAACACTACACTAACATAGCAATCATCCATTCTCCAGTTGGATACACGGTGTATCCATACCACTACACACTGGTCACTCCCTACTTCTGTAGACCCATCCCATGGGTTGACTCACTCCACGTATCCTCAGACATCCCAAACTTTTATTCCACAAACATTGGTGAAATGAGTGACTAATAGGACACTATTCACAGTTTTTGAGTTGTCCCACCTGGGACACACATGTATTTATTTCAATATTAGACTCTATACTTCATTACATCATTACTCCTGTTAATATGACACTACAATAAATTAATAAGTATGACTATGTGGTAACGCACACGTTACACATGAGAGCTAATAATGTACAAGTTCGGCGAAATTATTTTACAAATAGGACCGGTTTAGTGATTGGCATTGCCGTAGCAGGCAGATCACAGGAAAGATTCCATGTGTGAGAAAGTCCTCACATTTGATTTTTTGAGAACAGCACTGACTTCGGACATTGTACACACTTTTGCGTTTTAGCAATTTTGTCCCTTCCCTTTTATGCACAACCTATTATTCTATCTACTGTCGAGGTTTGTAGGGGCACTTTCATGTTATTTATGTCTGCAAAAGGAAAGAATGTGTTACAGGGAATGTACTTCTACATATAGATGTATGCATGTGTGTATGTATATATACTTATAACGAACTCGTTGACCTCCATGAGGTGGTGCAATAAGAACCAGGCCATCCAACCCTGACACGCCTGGATCCATAAATTCATACCCATAGTTCCTCCACCCCACCTGGGTTTGACATACACACAAAACATCCATTTTCCAGTTGCTATCACAGCCATGACACACCTCCACACATTGCTCTGTCCCCAGCATTAGGGGCCCTACATGTATGTTGTCCTAACCCATGTATTATCAGGCTCTTCCCCCATTTAGTCCTTGAACATACCTGTCCTTGCTTGTGTAATGGTTGGAGGTCCAACCATCCTAACAATGTTTTGATAGTCCCACTAGGGACTACCCTGTGATTTTTTGTAAAGTAGACTTAGCAGATTGGCAGTGTTACTCCCACTGGTAGTATCCTGCCTGTGGTGTGAGTAGCAGTGCTTTTCTCACCCCTGCCCAGCTTAATATGACATACGCTGACAGCAGTAAATAATACTGGAGTTCCTGTTGATTCCCTTCTCATTCTTTTTGTATGCTTTATTGTTACGACATTCATTCTTCATATATATATATATATATATATATATATATATATATATATATATATATATATCTGTACACCCCACTCGGGAATCATAAATAAGCTTACCAGCTTAAATATCAACCCCTGAATCACATGATGGGTTGCAAACTGACTCAGAGATAGAACCCACATGGTCAGAATCACAGGTGCCATGTCCGAATCCAAACCAGTTACAAGTGGCGTCCCACAGGGCTCAGTTCTGGGACCTCTCTTGTTCGGTATATACTTCTCTGAGGTTCAGGCTAACGCGGGGGGAATTATGGCTGACAAAGTTCACAGATGACTGCAAACTGGGGGCCATAATCGAATCTCCAGCTGACACAAGCATCCTCCAAAAGGGTCTCACAGAGACGGATGCTTGGTGCCAGAGCCACGGCCTCAAGCTAAATGCTAAAAAGTGCATAGTCATCCCCTTTGGGAAAAACAAGGTGCCCACAAATTACCACATAGGTGGTAATCCATTAAGTACGGAAGAAGTAATTAGAGATTTGGGGACCAACGTAGATAGTAATCTCTCCTTTGATAATCACGTTACCAAAGTGGTTAGAAAGACCTTCTATATAGCCCACCTTATCACAAAAGGGTTCGCATCTAGATCAAGAGAGGTCATTGTGCCCCTCTACTCATCACTCATCAGGACCATAATTGAATACAATGCCCCTTTTGGGATGTACCTTACCCGACACCTGCAGCAACTGGAGAGACCCCAAAAGTACCTCACCAAGAGGATCATGGGCTACAAACAGATGTCCTATGCAGCTCGACTAAAGAAACTCCAGCTCTACTCAGTTGCTTACCGCCTACTCAGAGGCGATCTATGCCTGATGTACAAAGCCATGTTAAACCCAGAATTAATGGACATGCTCCACCTCAAAAAATCCAAGTCCCTTAGAGCTACATGCTCCAGGGACCTAAACCTCAGCACAAAAATAAATAAGACATGCTGGAGGGACAGATTGATTTCCCAGAGGCTCCCCTCACTCTGGAATAGAATCCCAATTCATGTTAGACATAGCCCCTCGCTGACCCTCTTCAAGTGAAATCTGGACGCGTTGATGGGAAATCGCAAATTCACCCCTGGGATCTCTTCTGTGTCCCTGCTAGACAGAGGCACAGTAAACTAATCTTAAAAGGGTACCTTCTGTCATCTACTTTGCAGAGGCACAGTAGGCTAATCTAATAGGGAGGTGGAAGCCAAATACACTCTGGCTAGGCTTATAAATGCCCTAGGTCAGATAGCCTAGTTTCTACCTATGAACCTATGAACCTATACAGATGCACATACATCTACATAATTATATACATTTCCTATGCTGGGCAGTGCTTACACCTGCGTAAGCGCACTCAGACTTGCTTACTGGTACTTATATATGTTTACTACTGCTTATTTGTGCTTAAACTTGCTTACAAGTGCCTTATTCATTATGACACTACCACTTTGATTGAATGACATTAGTTAAAAATTTCATGCGGTACTCCAGTTTACATTTACATGTTATTATATAGGTTATACAACAAAACGACATTCCACATGGAAAATGATATATGCTATAGTTGTACTCGAACCGTGAATGCCTGTTAGTTAGGCAGATGCTCTAACCACTACACTATTGACGTTAACGTTGATTCCACAAGTTTTTCTCTGTTTGAATGATTTTGATGTGTAAGCTATGCTAAGCAGGGGCAGCGATGTGCAAACATGCTGTGCTTCGCTTACACTTTCAATATTGAAACAATACAAATGTAAAATAGGGACACGGGGAATATAACTGTGAAAGCTTTAGGGTCGGGGCTCAAAATTCCACTACATGCTTGTGTGTTTACTACTTTGATTTTATTTCAGTGTTCGTGGACACTCTTGTATGTTTGGCATACATTTCAGTATCCACAGACACGGAATTAATTGCTTACTATTAGAGGCGGGCTCTAATAGTAAGCATAGTAGGTTGTGCAACTGTGGAGGCATGTTTCCACCTCTGTAGAGCACTTAAACATGCCCCCTGCACTTGCACAAGTTTCCTGTGCACGTCGAGGGTGTGGCAGCATGCCCTCATAAATATTCATATGGCACTGCTGCACCATCTGTAATGAGGACACTCGGCGCAAGGCTAAAACCGTCCTTGTGCCGAGTTTCATGAATCCCGGGGTTAGTCTTTCATAATTTGCTGAAATTGTAAAGTTTCCAAGTCTTAATAGATTGTTTCCAACAAATAACATTTTTAGTTTCTCATTCATTAAAGATGTCAATGTGAAGTTTGTCCAGGAAGGTTTTTCTGATTTTAAAGGGGATTATTAGGTCAAACCAGGATTTGGTATCTGCATTTGAGTATATTAGTTTTCTAAAGCTGCAAAAAATGTTATTTAGATAGTTTAGTGTCATGGGGTTTGTCTCATTATATTGAACAGCGTGACTAAGAAGAATCCAGAACTTACTGGAGGGATGTTTGGAAGGTATTTTACATGACAGTGAGGTTTCATTCTGTATTATAGCTATATGGAGATCTTTCCAATTTGAGTTGTAATTTGAGTCAATCCAATTTAATGTGCTTTTAAGTAATCATACTTTGATATATGTTTCCAAGTCAGGGTATGTTAAACCACCACCATCCCAAGATCTAATGTGACGCATTCCAATTTTTGTTTGGGTAACAGAGGAAGTTTAATAAAGTTTTATTTATGAGGTTAATATAATTATTCCCAAAGATGGGTGTCTAGAGCCAGAACAATAGATAACATTTTTGGAAGGAGACTCATTTTTAACAATTGCAGTCTGCCCTCAATTGAAAAAAAAAAACATTGTTTCAGCTACTTATGTATGTATTTACCTGTGATATTATGCTTTTATAGTTTGTTTCTCTTGTTTTTTTTCCCATGTTTTTGTTTAAGGTTATCCCTAACTAGTTTAGTGTATTAACTTGTTCTCCAATAATGCTTTGGTTAACTAGCTAAAATTTCCCTTTGTCATTAAAAATAATATAATGTAAAAATATATATAGTGCCTATGCAGAGTTAACGCTCCAACCAAACCAGCCAAAGTGTAAGTGAAAACAGTCAAAATAGGAAGGAGCGACACATGGTACACGTACCAAAGGTCCATAAAATAACTTCAGAACATCAGTAGCCCAAACAAGTAAAACACGACATAAAGCACAAATAACTCATTCGAGTCGCTTTCATCAAGTAGTGACCAAGTAGGCAAACGATAGCATCAATCCTTCAAAAAAGCAATCCTCGGACTCATTCAGTTCTGAAAAACTTATTTAATATAGTTACAAAACAGACATGAGTTAGCGCTTTCACCTTCCGGCTTCATCAGACCCATTAAAAACTGAATACTGAACAATATATATACAAACATTGGCGGGAAAACCACCATCGAATTATCCAATAAACATAACCAAATCTTCTAAAGGAAATCTATTGTACAGTCCTATTAAAAACATTTAAAGCGAAACTGACTCAAAAACATCTATTTATCATCCATTAAAATTAGATGTATAAATATAAATACATTTTCTCATATTTTATTTTATTTTACTGCAAACAACTTCTGCAATGCAATTAATAGCTCATGCATTGTATTAAATGACAAGGATAAAAAATACATAAAAGAAAGAAAATAAGCCAAAGAGGGGGTACCTCCAGTAATATAGTTTACAACACCCAACATCCTTTTCCCATCAGATTCGAACAAAGAGAGGGGAGGGTGCGATCGACAAGCATAGGTAGACAGAAAAGGAAGCTATCGTTAGATCGATCAACAAACCGGGACATCAAGAAAATGTGGGAAGGGAGAGGGAAGACATAATATTCAACATCTCTTCTCGTGCTTTGACAACAGATGAAATTAATGTTTTGTCCAAGGGTCTCTCGTTTATTCCCACAGCGCAGAGTAATTTTGAAGAGACTTTACAAGATTTTAAGTTATATGTTCGTAACCTCTCCTTGAGGATAGCATTCAAGAATTATAGTGGTCCATCGATGGTTAACAGCTTTAAGAAACCCAGCACATATACACCACCTTTACACCCCCTATTGGCAGCCTTTAGTAAAATGGTTGAAGATGATTTATATAAGATGAGAGACAGTAGGAATGCTTACCCTAAGGGTAAAGATAATTTGACATTCTTGCAGAAGGCAGCACTAAATACCTTGTGCAATGACACCACTATTGCTATTAGGCCAGCTGATAAGGGAGGTGGAATAGTCATAATGGACTCTTGTAAATATTCCAACAGTATGATCACAATGTTAAGTGATGTAAAATTTTATAAACCCATTGAGTTAGATACAATAAAGGTGTATGTACAGAGGATACATTCTTTGTTGGAGGATCTCCTCCATAGAGATGTCATAGACATGTCCTTGTTTTCTTTTCTTGATGTTCCTCATCCACTAGTTCCACTCATACATGGACTTCCGAAGATCCATAAAGATGTGATTAACCCACCCCTCAGACCCATTGTGGCAGGTAGGGGTTGGTCGACAGAACCTTTCTCACTTTATATTGAGAGACACCTAAGACCAATAGTGGATGCCAATGATTTTGTCCTTAGAGACACTAAACAATTTTTATTGGATCTGTATGACCATCTCAAGGGAGTATCTGGGGACCAGGGCTATATTTTTGTTACCATGGATGTCCACGCCTTATTCACGGTCATTCACAACAATGTTGGGATTGAAATGGTAGGTAGCTATTTAAGGAGAGAGTCAGATATTGATGAAGGGAAGATTGATCTATTAATGATATTTTTGGAGATTATCCTGGAATCCAATGTATTTTGCTTTGAAGGACAATGTTATTTACAGAGAGATGGCGTGGCTATGGGCACATCTTGTGCCAACAGCTACGCCAACCATTTTATGGATGAATGGGAGTATAGATATATGCTCCGGTCTCCCAGTTTTGCCAAGTCAGTGTCTTTCTATAGACGTTTTGTAGATGACCTGTTCTTGTTATGGAGAGGTTCACCAGATGAACTGGATGCCTTTGTAACAGAGATGAACCTCTGTACTGGTTATCTTCAATTTAGCCATGAGGCCTCCACTACCAAGATACCATTTTTGGATATTTACATTGAAAAGCTGGCCAATGGCTCTATAAATACAGGGCTTTATAGGAAATTGTGTCATAAGAACACATTATTACACCGTCACAGTATGCATCCAGGTTTTGTATACAACAATATTATTAAGGGGCAGGCAATGAGGATATCAAGGTATAACCCTACTGAAATAGGGTTTAAGAATGATTTGTATGATTTAAATCAAAAGGTTTTTTACACGCGGATATAGAGATGGTGATATAGCTAAGGGAATTGACGGCTTAGATACTTTGAGGTTAGGAAAAGCGGATCCCTATATTTCAGACCAAACTGTGATTGGTAGCGTAGATGATGTGGTTCAAGGCACTAAAGATCTGAGATATGATCAAGTGGCCTTCTCTATCTTTTATACAAAAGATGTTGGTTATATTAAGGATGTCATTAAAACACACTGGGACATTTTATCTGTAGATCCAGATGTTAAAGAAATACTAGGGAGTGTCCCTAGTTTTAGGTATAAAAATAAAAAGAATTTTAAGAGGATCCTTTGTGATAAGAAGGCTGTGACGAATGATGTAACATCAATAACTTTTGGCACCAGTAGGTGCGGACACTGCAACTTCTGTCAGTTTATAGACCGTGATCCAACTTTTATTCATCCTACTAATTCACGTTCATACACCTTCAAAGTTAAAGGTAATTGTATGTCTAAAGACGTGGTTTATTTGGCGACTTGCGGGGCCTGTGAGTCTTTTTACATTGGGAAGACTAATAGAAGTTTAAGGGATAGGATGCGTGAGCTTATGTATAGCATTAGAACGGCATCTAAGGTCAATGCATTAGCAAAACATGTTACAGAACAAGGTAGTACCCATATGTTTAGTTTCAAGATTATAGAAGAGATTATTGTAGGTAATCGTGGTGGAGATGTTAGAACATACACAGAGAGTAGAGAGATCACTTGGATTATGAGGTTAAGGTCGGATTCCCATCCAGGCTTGAATGCTAAGGAGTCAGTCAAACCTTTCCTTAAGATGAGGAGACTAAGAGTCTTTGATTAAAATTCTTAGCTCTTCTGCTGACATGTTCTTCCATATGCATATTCTATCACATTTTTATTTTATCTATTTTTATTTTCATTTTTTCTTTCTTTTATATATTTTTTATCCTTGTCATTTAATACAATGCATGAGCTATTAATTGCATTGAAGAAGTTGTTTGCAGTAAAATAAAATATGAGAAAATGTATTTATATTTATACATCTAATTTTAATGGGTGATAAATAGATATTTTTGAGTCAGTTTCGCTTTAAATGTTTTTAATAGGACTGTACAATAGATTTCCTTTAGAAGATTTGGTTATGTTTATTGGATAATTCGATGGTGGTTTTCCCGCCAATGTTTGTATATATATTGTTCAGTATTCGGTTTTTAATTGGTCTGATGAAGCCGGAAGGTGAAAGCGCTAACTCATGTCTGTTTTGTAACTATATTAAATAAGTTTTTCAGAACCTGAATGAGTCCGAGGATTGCTTTTTTGAAGGATTGATGCTATCATTTGCCTACTTGGTCACTACTTGATGAAAGCGACTCGAATGAGTTATTTGTGCTTTATGTCATGTTTTACTTGTTTGGGCTACTGATGTTCTGAAGTTATTTTATGGACCTTTGGTATGTGTACCATGTGTCACTCCTTCCTATTTTGACTGTTTTCATTAAAAATAATATGTTTAAATTGTTGCTTATTAAAGTGGAGGCCTGAAATTTTTTGAAAGTTATTTATTATTGTGTCTAGTTCTAATAATTCTTGATTTCACTTAGGTAAAATTGCATTGATTATAAATATTAATGCCTTTGATTCCTTGATTATTTCTTATTGATGATGCTAATATTTCTATGACAAGGGCAAATAATATTGGGGATAAGGGGCAACCTTGTTTGGTGCCTTTAGTTATGGGGATGTACTTTGAAGTGAAGGGGCCTAATTTTACGTATGCCAAATTATCTTTATAAATAGCCTTTATCATGGCGATGAAAGATATTGGAAACGAGAATGCTTTTAGTGTTTCAAACAAAAAAAATCTCATTTTACAGGGTCATATGCTTTTTCTATGTCTAGACTCACCAACAAGGCTTCTTCATTTTCTTACTTAAGAAGTCTATTAATTTTAATATTCTTTTGATATTATGAGTGTGCCTTTTATGAATAAATCCGGTTTGTTCATTAAGAACTAAATATGAAAGTGGAACCTTTATTTTGTCCACAAATATAGACATGAAGATTTTGCAGTCATTATTTAATAAGGAAATTGGTCTATACAATTTACATAGCTGCACATCTTTGTCAGATTTAAGAATAGGGGTAATCAAGGAGTATCTCCAAGAGGACGGGATCAAATTTTTAGTTTGTACTTCACTTAAACAAATCAAGTTTGGATGTCTCAACTTTTCATTGAATGCTTTAAGATAATAAAATCAGTTATCACTGACAACTGGAGAAATTACGCCTGTAACTCACCATGTCTTTGTCTTTAGCTTCACTTAATATAAATGGCATCAATAACTCATAGAAGAGGTCAAACCTTTTGAGATACCTTAACTTAAACAAACCACAAATAGTATTCCTACAGGAAATACATTTAAAAAAAAAACTGAAAAGGATGTTTGGAAACCAAACACTTATATGATACTAGCTCATGCTGCATTTAAGTCTAAAAGGAGAGGAGTGATGATCCTATTGAAGAATAATATTATCTGCCCTCAAATATTATATAAGCATGAAGATCCCAAGGGACTACTAGCTATCACCATCCTAAAATTCAATCATAGAATATGAACACTTGCTAACCTTTACTGGGCCCAAGGACTGGGCCCTTCATCTGCTAAACAACATCTCAATCTTATTGACAGTATATCAAAGTCTCAAGCTCAATGCCAAAAAGTGCATTGTCATCCCCTCTGGTAAAAACTCTGTACCCATGAACTACCACATAGGCGGTAGTCTACTTAGCAATGACAATGTGACAAGAGACCTTGGGACACAGGGGGACAGTAGTCTCTCCTTTGATAATCACATCGCCACAGTGGTCAGAAAATCCTTCTACATGGCACACCTCATCACAAAAGGTTTCTTATCCAGAAAAAAGAGGTCATTGTTCCCCTCTACTCATCACTCATTAGACCCATTATAGAGTACAATGCCCCTTTTGGTATGTACCTTACAAGACATCTACAACAACTGGATAGGCCACAAAAATACCTCACAAAGAGGATTACTGGCCTCAAACAGATGCCTTAAGCAGACCGTCTCAAAAATCTCCAGCTTTACTCTGTCGCATATCGCCTACTCAGAGGCAATCTCTGCCTAACATACAAAGCTATGTCAAACCCAGAGCTGTTGGACATGCTCCACTTAAAGAAATCCCAATCCTTCCGAGCTACATGCTCTAGGGACCTAAACCTTGTCACCACAATAAACAGAACATGCTGGAGGGATAGATTCCTGTCCCAGAGACTTCCCATACTCTGGAACAGACTACCTATCTATGTCAAACAGAGCTCCTCATTAGCACTCTTCAAGAAAAATCTTGATGATTGGATGGGTAATAGGAAATTCACCCTGGGGATCACTTCTGTGGTTCTGCTTGACAGGGGCACAGGAAAATAATTTTCTTGGGTGGCGAAAGCCAGAGTACCTTTTTGGCTAGGCTTGTACAGGCCCTAGGGCCAATAGCCTAGTACCTACCTATGAACCTGTGAAAAGGGAATCTGATTCTAGGTGTGATTTTGATTGCTTATTAGAGAATTATGATACGACAAGTAGTCATCCACTTAGACTAATATCCACTGCTAAAATTCTTAAGAAATGGATACATTCTAATAATCTGCATGATACATATAACTCTAAAAATAACAAATCACTATGTTATACACACACTGATCATAGATTTAAAAATCAAACCAGAACAGATAAAGTCCTTATCTCCTACATCCTTTACTGTCCTTCCTTGTCCTTATCATACCATGATTGTCTTATACTAGATATACAAATATACTTCACAAAACTAAATAGTATTACTAGAATTCCTGCCTATATCACCAAACTAAAAGACTTTAAACCATGGTTATTATCAGAAAAAACTTATGTATAGAGACAAACAATAACTCTGAAACAAACATTATTATAGTTTGGGATGCTCTAAAAGCATATGTTTCTGGTAAAACTATAGTCTGGTATAAGAAAAAAACTTAAAGAATGGGAATTGTGAACTACAAAACCTACAATCTCAATGAACCTCCTTGAGATCTAAGTCATCACAATTAAACTCAAATAACAAAAAAAAAATAGAAGCAGTAAACAAGAAATATCTAGATATTTTGGCACATAAAACAAACTTAGCAATAGAAAAAAATGAAATTAAACTCTTATGCTTTTACTCCCAAACACATTCACAATTTGTCATTAAGAGCAAAATGACATTCCAAGGTAAATAATATCTTGAAATTATTACATGAGGGTACTAATAAAAATTTTCTGATATTAGAGATATATTAAAACCCTTTAGATATCATTTCACCAAACATTATAACTCTGATGATATAAACAAAAATATTACAGCCCAAGAATAAATTTGAATGCCATCCCAGAATTACAAATCTCGAGAAAAGAATAACTCTAAATGAAATCGAAAATAAAATCTAAAACCTTAAACCTAACAAAGCTCCCGGCATAGATGGCATCATAGCAGAGATTCAATTATATCTTTACTTCATACGACCCTGGTTGAAGTGTATTGAATTCTTACACTGCAAAATAAACATATTGTTCTCTATGAAAGTGTTAAGACTCGCATTAGGATTTGAGATCACCGTATTATGTTTATTTATGACATTATAGTAGATTTTGACTTTGTTTTGCTGCTAAATATGTAGCTGTAGACCTCCCTTATATTTTTAGGATTCTAAAACCAGTATACATATATATTTGAAATAAATATCCTGTATTTTATTTTGAGTCTGCGCCAATAAAACATCTAGCCATTTTGTATCGTAAATCTACCATCTACACAACATTTTTTAGGGTAACTTGACAATATGCCAAATTCTCTCTTTTATCCCCAACTGCATTTCATTACTGTGCTCTCACAAATTCCTTCCCATACATTTCTTTTATTGTATCCTACTGCAGTTTATGATCTGCAGCTAATGTGGCATTGTGCTGTAGGATCTTCAGCAGGTATGGTGTTTTTATCGTGTAATTACAACAGTTACAATTTAGCAAAATCACAAAGAGATGCTTTATTTAAATTAAAAATGGCAATCGAATTAGATTAATGAAGGCTGACATGGGAGGGGATATTGTTGTTAAGAATGTCACTCACTATCATATGTACACATTTGAAGCATTGAATAATAGTACCACATTATAAGGCTGTGACTAAGAAGGAGTTAATGATATGTGTTGTCGTTCATGATCTGCACAGCAGTAACTACTACTGCCTTTGCAGAATATTTTTGTGTCTTACCTTTAAGATTAGGTTTGATATTTGGAGTACCAAAGTTACGTGAAAGCTTTGATGCCCTGCCTCTGTGATCTATAGCAACTTGGTCAGTGGTTCTATAGCTGTATTTATTGAAGAGATACTAAAAGATATTACTAAAGTCCTATATCAAAAATACAGTTATTTTTATTGCTAATATTAAGGGTGCAATAATAGACCATACATGTTATTTAGTGGCACTTGAACATTTTATTATTGTAAAACACATGCAGTAGGACTGAAATGGCTTTAATGTATATCAGTGAGAAAAAAAAATCCCATATCTAAAGTGAAACTACCTACAGTCTCTTTGAAAAGTTTTGCTGATATTGTTTTTTGTTTGTTTTTAAAGACAGGTTGCATAAACAGAATTTAGAGGCAGCTATGGGTACCACAATGCATCAAACTAACCAAGTTTCATTATGAGTTATTGGGAGTCAATTTTTATTTCATGGATTCTCTATTTCACCACATGAAGCGTTATTATCAGTTTACAGACATTATTGATATAATGAGTTTAATGAAAACTGAAACACCAGTACTAGTTTTCAGTAGTTTTTCATAAACTACAGTTATGAAGAAATAAGAATCCTTTTTGTTAACAAAGGTAGGCCCATAGAACAAGCAGTCACTTTTCAAGGGTGACCCAAAGCAATGTCTGTTTAAATGTCTTGCTCAAGGATGCACACAAATCGGGCTTGAGAAATCAAATATTGTACTTCAGCAATAAAAAGCTCACAACATTCAACCTCTGTGCTATCTGGTAGGCAATTAGCTATACCAGTAAGTTTATAAAGATTGAAGTTAGTGCACAAGTTTAGCAAAAAAAAAAGTATTTGTTACTGTGATATCCCCATGTCACCAATAAAGTAACTTGACAGCTCTCGTGACTTTGCTACTAGCTTTACAAACAAGATGTACACATCAGACATTACCATACAATAAAACAACTGGGCATTCTGATAGAATGCTCACCTTCCTCTTAAATACTATAATAATTTCAACAGCATATTATCCACAATTTGCATAGGTAATTCCTTGTACTCTGTAGTCTAACCGCAGAAACCAACAGATTATTGTAGCATCTGTATGTAGTATGTGATGTTGATATGATAGATATTTCTTGAATCATTTTCCTAAAACAGTGTTATAACATGCACTATTGCTGTTATGGATGTTTCTTCAGTGATGCTTCTTAACAAAGGTGTTATCACTATTGTCTCAATTTACTATGAATTCATACTACCTATGGATCCTAGAGTATTGTAACCCTTCCATAAGCTGTTTAATTGCTAAGTGATGTAGTAATTTAATGTGAAATGCAAGCAGACTGTGTTAGCATGATGCTGTTGTCTTTGGACCTCCCTTTAACATATATGTAATGTCACGGGTTCTAATTCCAGTGATGAGCTGTACTTATATTACAAGTTATGTTGATTTTACAGATGTTGTATGAAGTCATTGTTGATTCTTTTTACGCCATGTTAGTATTTCTCACAGATAGTGTTAAACAGATGTTTGCATTGCACAGGACTGCATAGTGTGCTTTTTTTGACATATGTTGTTCACAGGATAAAATGCATAAATGTGCTCATCCATGATTCTTATCATGTGCACATCAATGTTTTCCAGATGACCAACTGTCTTGGGGTGACAACTTTTCCCCACAGGAAAATATCATCATAACTGATGCTCTCCGATAATATGGAATAGACACCTAGGTTGTTCAGGGGATATTGTCTGGAGAAATAAAATGCGGATGAACCTCACCAACATGAACAATGCAGTTGGAGGCCACAAGTGATCCTGTGAGGCCTGTAGATTTCACTGCTCAAACATAATTCTTTGTGCAGTTAACAGACTGACATGTTATGAGAGGATGAAGGATGCCACCGATGATGAACTACCACTGGCCTCCAAATGGCATCACAATTTTTTGGCATCACTGCATACAGCAAGAGGGGAGCAAAGAATCCCTAGTGTTTGCATTGAAGCAGGTGCTCCAGTACGGACATGCATGTATTCATGTTTTGTACAGGGATGAGTAATGTGACACTGACTACTTATTGCTTCAACATGCCTGTTCATGTATTCTTGTGTTTGACTTACAGCAACAGATTTGAGCTATGAACACACTTCCACACAGAGTGAGGATGATGAATGTATGTATAATTACATGTATTGGTAGATCTGAGTTACAGATAGAGCAGAACAAACTACAATTGTAATTTCTATTGCATTAACATTCACAGGTCCATCTACTTTGAGCCTACAGTAGGGGGAGCAGCAGGTGAGTGTCTCTATGCTGTTGCTGTGCACGATACCTTATTAGCACCCACCCCCTCATTTAATGGCACTGCTGTTTACTATTATATTGTTGTTTCCCTAACACTGAACTCTACAGGTACATCCAGTGGAGGGGCAAGCAATGCATTATCAAGTGCAGAAAGACCGAGTATGATGCAGTGACAATGTCAGAGTTTTCAACTTATGTTTAGCAAACAAGATGACTACCCTTTTGGTCAATCTTTGTTAATACAGGCCCTTCTTGCATACACTTGTAACATACATCATGTAAGTATTTGCAGCCCATATTACTGTGTTGTATATGTGATGTTGTCAGTATCAGTTTTGATAACTCCATGATTGTATTGTCTTTCTCTTTACTTTCCCACTGTAAGAGCCACAGTACAAACCACAACCTCTACACAGCAGGAGTCCTCAAGTGTGCATATGAGTGGTATGTGTATGTCACACATTCTGTATGTTTTAACTGTGTTCACCTGATAAATGTTGTGAATGATGCGATCTGTAATGTCTTTTTTCTCCCTACACTAGTTGAAGTTCACCACAGTGGAACAACAATAAGTCATGAGTGTTTGCTAGATGTGTTGTTATGTTTTTTATGCATCACATATGTCATGTATGTTGGGTATGTTGGTCATGTTAATAGATTATATAGTTATGGTATGCATATTCTGTGAAGCATACATACAGCAGACTGCAAGTGTAATCAGTAGTATTTGTAACATTGCAATGAAATATATATGCCAGTTGTCTTTTATATTCATCATGTGCTGTAGGCACATTGTCCTGATCTGTGTCTTTGCATCTTACAGCACATCAAATGTCTTTATCATCTAGCAGCCCATCTAGTGGTCATTGTGTTGCTCATGATGTATCTCAGCCTGGTAGTATAGCCCCTGACACAGATGACTTTTATTTGTTTGGAGAGTCCATCAGTGAGGTTGACATTGATGTTGCACCAGATGTATTCTCCGATGGGGAAGTCTACTTGGTGACACATTCAGAGGATGGTGACACAGTGGATATTGAACAGGGTGAGGTTGTTGGTCGATGCACCAAAGCTGTTAGCACTGCTGTTGGCGGAACCACCAGAAACTAGATACAGGGCATCATCATAGACATAGGTGAGCAGATGTCGTACATGGCCAGGTGTCAGAGAGTGTCTGCCTCCTGCCACAGGCAAATGAATAGTCTCAACAATGGTATCATTCAGACGTCTGTGCTTTTGCCTGTGCCACAAATCTTGGTGCACCTGCTACATGTCATGGATGAAGGACAAGAGCACGAACATGGTGAGATTATGACCGCATTGGCCAAGCAGATTGAGAGTCTGCTAGCTGTGGCATGATCAGTGGAAACCCTGACATCTACGGTACTGCAACAGTGTCATATTACAAGCAGGATTTTGCATTCCATGACTATGCACAGCAGATTGCAACCTGTGAGAGGCAGGCTGCCTGTCTCTGGAACCATCACTGGTCATTGGGAATCCCTGTCCACAGTACAACTTGCAATGAGGTCACCTGCTGCCACATCTGCTGAGGTCCCATCAGTAACAAGACCTTCACTTTGCAGTCATGATCCTTCATCTCAACACTGTGTTGTACACCCATTCATCTTCTCTGTGAAGCAACCAGGGTAGGGTGTGTCTGTAGATGATTGTGGCAGGGTGGACGGACTATGTTGCGAGATGTCAGTGAGGTTGAACAAAACTGTGTTTGAGTGTGTCCAATAATGTAGCTTGCACAGAAAACTGATATTATTTCAATACCATTGTACTATGATGTGTGTTTCTGAAATAAAACTGTCTGCATTTTGTCGTGTGGAATTTCTCTTTTTATATGTTATGAAATTGTACATATATGTAAGTGTAGCACTTATGTGTGTCTCTTATTGTTTATTACACAGTGATAAACCTACATGAGTGTGTATGTATATCTGTGTCGGTTGTGACCTGAGTTGATTTTTCTTTACTCATTTGCATATGTTCATGTTGAAATATGTTATGCTCATTTTATGTGTGATGCTCAGTGTGTACATCTAGTGGGTAGTTGCCATTAGATGGAATGTGTGTTTTTGGAGCAGAGCAACATCTGAACATCAGTGTTCAATCTATGTAGTCATGTACATGTGGCTTGTCATGGCTCAGATGTCTGGCTTGGACGCTGCTGTTTAGCCTGGGCCTGAACTTGTGGTTACACCCAATGTTGCCTACACCTCTGACTTCTGTCCCCTATGTCATCCTGCTCCTCCTCTGATACATGTGGGTTGTCCTCTTCAGACACATGTGGTTCTTGAGGAAGTTCACCCACACCTACAGCTAGAAAACCACCATGAGCTCAGATTAGCACATTGTGCAGAATGGAAAAACTGTTATCATCTGTGCTGCCTTCATAGGTTTGTATTGCAATGCAACCCCGGATGTGTAGAGACATCTGAACCTAGTTTTCAATACACCAAACAGATGCTCCATGGTGTTATGCTGTTTCTGCTTACTGTGTGTCTCTATTGTAGGCCTCCTATGCAGAGTTGGATGGTTCGTGGGGTGGGGTCATTAGCCATGGATCAAGAAGATAACCACAGTCATCTGTTGTGGGGGGTAAAAACACTTTTTGTTCAGACTGGATATTGTCGAGAGGGGGATCCTTAGCTTACATCCTAGCTGTGTTCCTGTACTTACCCAGAAACAATCCCTCAAGAATTTCACCTTGCTGGAATGCAGCCCTGAGTACACTTTCCCTCCAAATGATGCATCATGGACATTTCCAGTGTGTTGCCCTGATGTTTGTTATGTTGCTATCTGCTGCACACATAACTTGGCAGTTGATGGATGGCCAACCCTTTCTTTTTATGTATTAGTCTGCTTCAGGATGTACTGGTGTCTTGATAGATATGTGTGTGCAATCTATTGCACTGAGCACATGGGGAATGTTTGTGATGTTGTAGAACTGGTGCATTACATCTTTTCACTCCATGGGTTTAGATAGGAAGTTTATACAGTCAGGATACGACTGGCAGCTGCCTATGATATTCCCACAGTATTCCCCATTTCCCAGATGTGAGTACACGCAGACTGAGACGCATTTGAGTTTCAAGGGGGATGGGGTTTCCTCACAGTGTTTGCCAGACATGTGTAGGACACGCATGTTACAAACAGCCTGCACCATTTATTTGTCTAAGTAGTACCTGTTAATTATTTCCTGGTCTGACAACTGGATTAGTTGCAGCCTTGCTCTGACTCTTACTTGCTGCCTTTTAGGATGCACAGTCAGATCTCCATTTATGGCTTGCATCACCGATGCCTGTTGCAGTATATTAACAGCAGATTGTATTGTTATATGTATTTTTTTCAGTTTTGCTATGGATTTTGCTGTAATCTGTAGTATGCACATGAATTCCTTGGGGTTCATAATGTAGGTGCTGAGGATTTCAGAAACTGAGTTGGCATGGTTGTTTGTCACATTTGAGTTGAGTGCACATGATGTGTTTTGGAATCACACTGGCATGCATGGAATCTCTAATTATCCTACACTGAATACTTAAGTAGATTTATGCTTTCAGTGTGTCTTCTTGAATCAAGGCTGTAGCAGGTGCACTGAAGTCTTCCTTTGGTGGGCTGCATTGTCTGCAAATAGCTTCCGGAAACTTTACAGAATCTAGCCAAATGTCTTTGCCCAATGTACTTTATTCCACTTATATTTCTTAAACTCTGTATAAAATAATTTACAAGATCTGCTCATTATACATGCATCTAACTTTTGTGCTAAAATCTCTCATACCAAATTTCAAGTCTCCATTCTTTACTGTGCATACTCGTCCAAATACTTTATGTTCATAACTCATCATCATGACTAACTGTATATTGTTCATTTCCTGGAATTTTATATTTATGTCCGAGATCCTTAGGGACACATTCTGTTTCCTTATCAAAGTAAAAGATCCAATATAGCTTGCCCTATCTGTGATACCATCAAAAAGTTGTGAAGTCTGAAATTCCCTGTTACACATTTAAAACATACTTACAGTGAGTTTTCCCCCTTTACACAGTGTGACATAACATTATATCCTCCTCACCCATGCTAAATATTTATGTTAAGAATGAGATTTCTTTATCTCAGATGGAGGGGAGAAGAAACCTTCAAGCTAGGTACTAGGCTAGCTGCACTTGTGAACTACATTAAACCTGGCTAATTTCTCTTTTGTGAGAGTCAAACCTTGTACTTCTTGTGTACGAGGTAATCACCTTAACCATTATGTCAACCCCCATCCCCACATTTAATGCATTGCCTGTGACATTGTGATTAGTCAACAGCCACTTACATAGTTTGTATATAAAAATAAAACTGCACTGAATATAGAAATAAAACTGCATTTAAATAGACACTAACAATTATCTCTCCACCATAAAGGTCCAATGACATTCTACTATTTCCAGCCTCGCTCAAAGTAAAGTTAACCCTGACTCCCTGAAAAACATGTTGAGATTTGCAATACTAATTCCAGATTTCCCTTATTATGATATATCTAGGCCAGTGCTATCCATGGTGATCCTCTTCCTTCTATTGTCCTTATTATTTTATTCCACACCTTATGGTACTATGTGCCCTTGTCATATGTAGCTAAGTGTTTGTCTTTGGGGGCAGAAGGTAATACATCTTTTCTGGGTAAATTAATATTTCATATTGTTTTGGTTTTTGAAACCTGACTGCAATAACAACATTTCATCAAACTATTGAATGTTCTACTTTAATGCCATCATGCGAATAGGTATGATCCACTGTAAAACAATGATGGGTGCCAGCTTTTTCTGCTACTTCTAAAGGCTTTCATTGTACTTCAGCATGTCTATCAAAAAGATATCCATCTGTGACATTTAAAGGTATAATGGGATGACCACATCTCCAGACTAGAGCTCTCTGTTAACTGGATGATAGTGTTAATGGTTAGGAGAGACATGATACACTCAGGCAACCTGTGTTGTATAAAAGCCAATAGAATGAGTATACAAATCATGATTGTTGTTATAATTCACTAGCATGTGTACTATATGAGCATTGTTATATATTAGTCAAGCATGGCTATTATACACTTGAAAGTACATTATATTTGCATAATAAATTAAGCACTGCTTTTATTGCTTTGTTGTATTATTTTACTTATTTTATATTGTATACCATACTGTATTAGCATCTTTAAACTACAAA